>NC_058405.1:94758481-94805062 GCF_002201575.2 Neomonachus schauinslandi | reverse complement strand
ATATATATATATATATATATATATATATATATATATATATATATATAAACTTCAAATAACAGGTAATGAGGAGGTGTGAGGAAGGATGAAATTTAACTTGGCAATCATAGCAGATAAAATCAGAAAGATTATTCTAGAAACAGGAAAAATGTTCAGTTCATTTGTTCATTAATGTATTTATTCGCCGAGCCTAGGGAATGAGCTATGTACTGCTCCAGATTCCAAAAATACAAGATACATACAACACAGAACTTGTCCTTGAGATTCAGGAATAAGACTACTATTCTGATATATGTATCAGAATTGATGAAAATAAACGATATCATTAAATCTAAAGTGTTTAAGCTCCAAATAAGATTGTCTACCAAAGGATATTTTCATCAAGAGTCTAGCTTGATGTGGTTGGTTTTTTTCTACGAACTGTATAATAAGTTTAAATTTTCACATGTGACTCTTTCTTTCCCCATCAGAGCTTGGAAGAAATCTCTGGCTACAAAAGTCTAATAGAAGTGGCCTGCAGAATAACTGGGGCTCCAAGTTTCACTTAATCACAAAGATGACAAATGGCAACCCAGTCCCTGTTCTGGATGAGTAGGAATTGTCCTGATACAACCCCTTTCTCCCCCCACCCCACTGTGAGCATCAGTATGAAACATCCGGTGAGAAGCCAAATTTTATTTTATTGATATACTGCAAAATGTCACACATTTCCATACAACTATGTTAATAAAAAAATCCATTCTTTTAAACAAATGGGGAAAGACTTTTTCCCAACTGGATTGAGTTACCTGCCAGAAAAGTCCAATTAAAAGTCATGTTCGATATTTACGATGAAAAATGAAGACTAGCACAAGGGAACTAAGGTCAGCAAATGGAGACCATGTACATGCTGTAGCTTGCATGGTGGGATAATCAAACCCTCACAAACGAGGGTCTGCCAACTGACTCACTCTGATCTCCATTACACATTTCCCTCGAACCTTCATGTGAAGTAGACCAAAAAAGCTTTCAAAATGATTTAGACACACACACACACACACACACACTAGAAGGAAGCGCCTGAGAATATATCTGGCAGATAGCTTGCTAAGAAAACTCATTACCAAGGAAAGCTCCTATGTAAATGAAGAATCTCATTTACCCACAATGAGGAGAAACTCACTACAATTATGGAAACATTTGAATTCAGCCCTGGTCTCTTTTTTGTCAATACCCACACATATCCTTCACCCAATTCTGCTACTCCAAATCATGCTTATGAGCTACTCAGATGATCGACAGCCCCTTCGGTGATTCCTTCCTAAACAGCTTCACACTAAGAAACCTATTCTCTCCCTCTCTACTGAAACTCCCAGAACATAAACACATTCCATCTGGCAAGAGGAGCGGTATAGTCAATGGGCAAATCACTGTAAACGGCTGATATCTGATGGTGTGTCTGCCCAATTTTCATGTTTAAAAAGGAAATATCAAAGCCAAAGCAATCAATTTATTTTTTTAAAATTGAGGTGAAATTCATTTAACGTAAAATTAGGCATCTTCACATTGTTAAAAGCATGTTTTGAAGGCAAAAGTATTTAGTGCATTCACAATATTGTGTAATCACCACCTCCATCATTTCCAAACATTTTCATCACATAAAAGGAAACCCCATTTCCATTAAACATGTGCTCTGCGTTCTCCCCTCCCTCCAGCCCTGGCAGCCACCAGCCTGCATTATCTCTATGGATGTACATGTTCTGAACATTTCATATAAAGGGAATCATGGAATATGTGATCTTTTGTGTCTAGCACTATAAATTTAGTATAATGTTTTTGAGGTTCATCCGTGTTGTAGTGTGTATCAGATACTTCAATCCTTTTTATGACTGAATAATGTTCCATTATATGTATAAACCACAGTCTATTCTTTTCATCTGCTGATGAACTTTTGTGCTATTTCTACCTGTACCTTTCGTGAATAACACTGCTATGAACATGTGTGTACCTGTATAATTTTGAGTACCAGATTTCAGTTCTTGAGGGCCCATACTTAGGAGTGTAATTGCTGGGTCATGTTGTAGTTCTGTGTTTAACTTTGGAGGAACTGCCAAATTGTTTCCACAGTGATGAAACCATTTTACATTCCCACGATGAATGTACCATTGTTCCAATCAATTTCTCCATATCTTTGCCAATGCTTATTTTCCTTTTTTTTTTTTCTTTTTATTGTAGCCCTCTCACTGGGCATGAAGTGCTACCTCATTGTGGTTTTATTTGCTTCCCTAATGAGTAATGATGTTGAGAATCTTTTCATGTGCTTGTTGGTTCTTGTATATCTTCTTTGGAGAAAATGTCTATTCAAGCCCCTTGCCCATTTTTTAACTGAGGGCAGTCGTTTTTAATAGCATAAATTCCATGAAATATTTAGAAATAAGACAGAGGAAAGAAAGCAAGGAACATAATCCCTCCTGCTGTTTTCTTGCTGTCACTCTTCAAACCCCTCACATAATGCTCTTTTGTTTTGTTTTTCCTACATCCCAGGTAACATGGAAGCGATAGGGTTTATGTCCAACTTGATACACAGTAATACTTCCAATCACAATCACTCAAAGCAATTACCATCTACCCATTTCTCAAAAACAAACAAAAACCAACCTTGCTCCTGCCATTTGAAAGTATGTTGATGCCTCTGCAGTTCTGCCTGGTGGTTACACTGTTGTCAGCCTGCCCAGGTTCAACCTTTGACTCCTCCACTTTCTAGCTGTGTGATGTGTGGAAATCTGTCATGGTTTCCTCTCTATACAATGGAGATATTTAAAATGCCTGGTTTAGGGGCTCCTGGGTGGCTCAGTTGGTTAAACATCTGCCTCTTGGTTTCAGCTCAGGTCATGATCTCATGGGTTATGAGATCGAGCCCTGCAGCGGGCTCCACGCTCAGTGGGGAGTCTGCTTGAGATTCTCTCTCTCCCTCCCCTTCTGCCCCTTCCCCCACTCACTCTCTCTAATAAATAAATAAATCTTAAAAAAAATGAAATGTCCGTTTTATTAAAAAATTGTGAAAATAAGAAAGTGTCCAGAAAAAGGGTCAGTATATTCACATAAAAATACATTATAAAGGTCACCTGTCATAGTTTAAGGCTCTCCTATACCATCTCTCTACTGCTGCTCTCCCACCATGTCCTGGCTTCTGCTGCCATCCACATGCTCCAGAATGATCTCTTCATTCATTGAATGGATTTTTTTTAAGACTTTATTTATTTATTTGTCAGAGAGAGAGAGAGAGACAGAAAGAGAGAGCACAAGCAGGGGGATAAGCTAGCTCCCTGCTGAGCAGAGAGCCTGATGCAGGACTCGATCCCAGGACCCTGGGATCATGACCTGAGCTGAAGGCAGCCGCTTAACCAACTGAGCCACCAAGGCGTCCCCATTGAATGGATTTATCTTGGGCTCACATATCCCTCTCAGTTCAAAGACTAACTGGTGTTTAATTCTCTGTTTTCATCCTTTCTTGGCCAAATATTTTGAAAATTACAAAATTTTAAATGCTGTCTATAAGCACTGTATACATACCCTCAACTGACATTCACACTTTAATATACTTGAATAAAGGCTTTTTCTCCACCCAGATTGCTCCTGTTTCAGTCATTATATACCAATAATAATATATTTCAGCCATCATCTGACTTTGCCATCCTCAGCACATCCAACATGATTGCCCGCACTGTTTCTGAAGTACTGCTTTCACTTGCTTCCATAGGAAAGACTCTCCTGGCTTTTTGTCCTTTTTAAATACAGCCACTTCTCAATTTACTTTGAAGATTTATGCCCTCTATCTAGACATTAAATTTTGGTATTCCTAAGTCCTGCTCCTAGATCGACTTCGATCGACTCTCTCTTTCTAGCCCAAATCTTCCAGGGAACGAATCAAAATGATTTTCTTTGGGAGCTGTCAATTTACAAATACGTTTTCTTTGGTAAGGTTTTTGTTGCTTTGCCTCACTTCATACTGAGACTTGTTATCAAATCTATTGCCTGCAGATACTTATCATCCAGGAGCCTCTAATGGACCCTGCATAACAGTTTAATAGCTTTCATTTATTTTTCTATGAGTTGTGCTAGACACTTTATATGTTTCTCATATAATTCTCACCACAACCTTGTTAGACATGTATTAACAACCCAATCTGAGGATGAAGATATGTTTCAGAGGTTAAGTCAGCTGCACAAAGTGGACACATCCCCTTAGTTTGGAGCCAGTATTATCTTTACAGTGTTTCACCTTTTCCCTTCATAAAATTAAGCCAGTCCCATTTGTGCCTTCACATAAAAACTGCTTTTGAGGAAAACGATGATAAAACAAATACATGCTTCTTTTGAAAACAAAAAAAAATCGCCAGATGTTTTCAAATCCTGTTTATGTGGGTCCACATACGTAGCAACTCATCTAAACTTGGCACACCCAATCTAGGATATCCTGAGAAATTGATAAACAGTAACAGGGGCATGTAGAAACTAAAAATCCCCTTTGTTGCCTAAATAATATTATTGAGAAATCACTGCATACACTAAACCACTTTAAACTATATGAAATTAGGACATCTAAGATAAGATATGCAGGAATCTGTATTTGAAAAATATCTATGGGTGATTTTGGGATCAAGGACTATTGAGGACTCTCTTCAGAACCATTCCTACAATTTGTGACAGTAAATATTAACAGTGCCAAGCTATTCAAAAGAGGACATATCACTCAATAAAAGAACTAAGAAAATGCTAAGTTTTACTAGTCTGAGCACACTTGGCATATTCAAAAATGTTTATCTGGTACAAGTGGTAAAAATTACGTGAAGTTCCTTACATTCTATTTGCACATGTGATTATTTGTGGATAAAAAGGTAGAACTGCCTGCACTTAATAGAGTCAAAAATTGAATGTGTATTATTTTCAGACTTGATAGTACTTAGCTTTTTGCATAAGTTCAGATTATGATTTGTCCCTCTTCTGTGTAGCAGTCCTACTTTTTGTACTGTATATATATCAATATATATTCAAGGGAATGTACCCAAAAAAGGGTATTCAAAATGATTCAAATGAATTGAGTTTGGTTGATCAGATTAGGAAGTAGTATTCTCATGAAATATTTGATGTTTGGAAGAGTGATATTTAATAATTGAGCTCTCGTCTTAGTTTATATCCCACTTAGATATCTTCAATAACTTAGATGTCCTATAACAGATCGGTGAGTCTTCAGAGTTAACTATTTATAGCCTGGTGAGGCTGGGCTATCAGAGTAGCAGAAGCAGTCCTGAGATAGAGAGATGTATTGGTTCCCCTTCTCTGACAAGAAGACACTGCTATCCTTGCCTAAAGAATGTTCCCATAGAAGAAAGAGGCGAGGGACGCCTGGGTGGCTCAGTCGGTTAAGCAGCTGCCTTCAGCTCAGGTCATGATCCCAGGGTCCTGGGATCGAGTTCCGCATTGGGCTCCCTGCTCAGCGGGAAGCCTGCTTCTCCCTCTCCCGCTCCCCCTTCTTGTGTTCCTTCTCTCACTGTCTCCCTCTCTCTGTCAAATAAATAAATAAAATCTTAAAAAAAAAAAAGAAAGAAAAGAAGAAAGAGGCGAAGTCAACAGTACTATAAAGTGGGAAATTGACAGCAGGTAGAAAATAGTAGACTCTATCTAGTCTAGGAAATTGTGTAGCCCTTTTCAGGGGATTGGCTTGGGCTTCGGGGGAGTTATCTGGTTATGTGGCACTGTAGAGGAAAACACAAACCCTCCTGTGTGTTTCTTCTTTACTCTCACACCATTGCCACACTTCACTCACATCTGACGCCAGATGTGTGCGCTTTCCACAAACCAAGAAATTCTCACCACACCAGCTTGCTGTCCTATAAGTCAATTCAGTTCTGACACTTTCTACCTGGAGTTAGCATCAGATCCCACAAGTTAAGGGCTCAGTCCCACGAGACTGTCCCCACTCCTCTCTTCAGATGTCAATCAAAAGTCCCAGGTTGTCACCTGTACTACTGACCGACCAGCTATAAATCGGTCTTCCCACAACCCCCTCCTTGGGTTTCACAATTTTTTAGAATGGCTCACAAAACTCGGGGAAACACATTTACCAGTTTATTATAAAAAGATATGATAAAGGATATAGAGGAGCATTCAGATGGAGAAGACATACAAGGCAAGGTATGGGGGGAGGGGCACAGAGCTTCCATGCCCTCTCCAGGCTGTGGCACCCTCCCAGGACGTCCAAATGTTCAGCAACCTGGATGGAAGCTCTCCGAACCCCATTCTTATGGAGGCGTCATCATGTAGACATGATTAATTATTATTAACTCCGTTAACAGACTCTCCCCTTCCCCGAGGATGAGGGGGTAGAAAGTTACAAGCTTTTAATCATGGCTTGGTCTTTCTGGTGACCAGCCCCTATCTGGGAGCCTACCAAGAGTCACCTCATTAGAACAGAAGATGCTCCTATCACCCAGAAAATTCCAAATGATTAACAGCTTGGTATCATCCACTCCTTTACTCAGGAAATTAACAAATGTCTTAGGAGTTCTGTATTAGGAACTGGGGTCAAAGATTAAACATTAGAACAAAAGATACTCCTATCACCCATATTTACAAGGGTTTTAGGAGTTCTGTGTCAGAAGTTGGGAGCAAAGATCAATATCTATATTTCTTCTTTCACAAGTATCATTGGGATATTGAAAATGCTTAACGTCACCACCACTCATGAGTAAGATAAGAGAGTGTAAATAGATTTGCACACAGGAATAGTAGAATGGTAGTGAGAGGAGAACTGGCGGAGTATTGGATCCAATCCACTCATTACATATACAGTTCACATGAAAATGGCAGAAGTCAAACATTCTCCTGGCAACAGGACATTTGTTCCATGAAGGTAGTAGTACCTAAACATGGTAAACCACTTGGTAAGAATTTTTTTTTTAAGTAACATCTTCTAGATTCCTCTCCAGACCTAGTGTTAGAATTTCTGTAGAGAGGATTTGAAAACTTATATTTTAAAGAACCTTCCAGTTAATATGGATATGTGACTACTTAGAAACCACCAAACTTAAACATTAAAGCTTCCTACAATCTGTCTCTTATACTCTAGCTAAATTAACATTTCTATTGAAGCAGAAAGGAATTTCTTCCTCTCTCTTTTAATTTTTGTAACTAGTCAGTTACAAAGCCTCATTAATTATTTACCACAAGAGCCTGACCCATATTAAGCACCTACCAACATAAGCCTACAGGAAATACTTTACATGTGTTACTTAAATTTATTCTCAAAACAACCAAAAAGCTAGGTACTATTATTAACTTTTTTATTTTACAGAAGAGGAAATAAAATTCAAGAGACTGAATATTTGCCCAAGGTCAAAACTGATAAATTTTAGCACCTTAATTTATTGTCTAACATGGCAGACAGGGAGGTGCCCTATTCTCCCCCCCCCCGCCAACACACACACCCCAAACCATTCTTCAAAGAAAGATTTGCTTCCCCAAGAGCTGGGAGTGCCATTAGCAGACAGGCTTCAGCTGACAGCTCCTTCAGGGCTGAGCTGCCTTGCCCAAGGACATACTCCTCCTAGAGCCTCTCACATCCAGTGACTGACTGATACAAGTATATAAAGGACTGGCCATTCCCAGAAGTTGACCAAGGCTCCAGACATCCCAGTGGGATTAGGATTAGATGTTGATCCCTAATAAATGTCATATATGTTAAATTCTGTCTCAGTATCTGCTCTGGAGATAATACTCAACACTTGGCAGTATGACTTCTGAACCCATTATTTCAAGTATGATGTCCTTACTCTCTCCACCCTTTTCCTAATTCCCAGTGGGCTGTGTTGCAGGTTGTTGGAAAATACTCTGAGATACAGATTGGTACATAGGAGATTTACTGGAAAGTACTCTCAAGATTAACACATATCCTCAAGGGGAAACAGGATTAACTAAAAAGACTGGTGAATTGCAATGCAGTCACAACAAAGACTTCAGCTGGGCCCACAGAACTCTGGAGTTGGCATGACTACTCAGAGTCATGCTGCATTGACGCAAAGGGGCTAGGCCATTATGCCCCTGCATTGTCATCAGTTCCAGGCTGTGCCTGCCTGGAAAGGGAGCATAAGTGGCTCCATTCAGCTGAGGCTAAGTTCTGAGGAGGCACCGGGGGGTACCAGGCTGAGAGTTGGCAATCACCAACAATGTCAGCCACAGGAAGAATGCAAGCTTCAGTCCTGCAAAGGGGGAGGCTCTGTGTGGCCTACAAAAAGCAACCTCTATAATCTACGCTGTACTCTACTGGATTCACCAGAATAATCCAGAATAATCAACTTGATTCCACATACCTGGTTGAGGTCCTTGGGGGATCTTTGAAGCTGCAGGATCAGACATTTGCAGTACCAGTAGCTAGATAAGCTTTGATGAATGGAAGTTCTTGGTGTTGTGCTTGTGCATGTCTGCTAACGTGTTCTCTTTCTTCATGTACCCACTTTCCCAGCAGTGGGGTGGTAATGACAGAGGCTAGCTGACATCAACTGGCAACATAGTCCTGTTTACTTTGTTGTCTAGCACTTCATCTGTAAGTGATATTCTTTGGTTTGTGTTAACATGTGATATATATTCATATCAGATCCCCACAGGTCCAGCCAATTACATGCCTTTTTCTCAAACTTCTTTGACCCTGATTTTTCACGATTTCTCCTTACCTCCTTGCAGACCCATGACTAAATGAGTCAAGCCATTCACCACAACCTGTATTCATATATATATACATATATGTATGTATATATATATATGATTACACATACAACCTCAGGCCTCTTCTTTTTACACTGAAAGTGGCATACCAGGTAGCCAGACTAAATTCCTTCCAATTTTCCCTTACTGCTGTCTTTCTACAACTTCTAAGTGAGTCTTTAGTGTAGCTGCAGTGCACCTTTGTCTTGCACCCAAAATTCAAGCTGACTCACCAGTAAAATGAGCATATTTCTCCTCCTCCATCAGCTTGTAATAGGGATGATCCTTGTACACACAGTTATATAGTATTGTGTATTCCTATGAATATTCTAAATTTACTATGTCTCAAAATCCATTTTCATTTCCATGTTACCTAGAATAGAGAAAGGCAATTGAATGATTTTAAATAAATAAGTGCATTTCTAATACCAAGTCATATTGTATTTTCATACTGACTTATTTAATTTTGTTATTTTTTATTTTATCTTCAGGTCTTGTAACCTGGCATTTAAAATACCCACTATTATTTACAGTAAACGGTAATTGTACCAGTTGACTTTGGGATGCTCGGAACACAGCTGATCTATTAAATTATTTAAGACCTTTTCTTTGAAAGGAGCGCTAAAAAGCTAGAGTTAATTATGAGGATGTTGGCAAGAATGGTATGACTTTAAATATTATAAAGAGAAGTAAGCAACAGCATCTTTTTACCCTGAAAATATTACATGTTATTTGGCATGAGAGGGCATGAAAGAAAGATGGGCTGACATCTTTAGGTAGATTTCTTCATGTGCTTCTGAAAGAGCAACTAGGCTCAAAGGGAAGCTGGAGAGAGAAGGCTTAAAGTTTAGTAGGGGACAAATATTCTAAGAAATAGAGTTGTGCATAAAACAGAATAGCTGACTCATGCCCTGTTTCCTTGTTCATTCATTCTTTAAACATTTGTACTGGTTGCATACCTGGTAGTAAAACTCTGCTAGACAGATTGGATACAAAAATTTAAAAAAAAAGAAAAGAAAAAAGGAATCAGGTTTGCCTGATTCCTACTTTAAGGACATCACATGGTCTTTGGGAGAGAAAAAAATGTATATAAATAACTGCAATCAGTGCTATACATTTAATGACAGGGGTTATTGGAACCCTGAACTGGGCAAGACCCATAATACTTGGGCAGGGGAAAGGAGGGAGGGGTGATTTTCCCACTAAGGAAAAGTTTCAGGGGTAGAAGGTATGCACATTAAGGCAAAATGATCCCTTCCCTTCAGCAGGGTGATCATGGAGATTCCTATATTGAATAGAAGTTGGAACTAGCTTCTCTTCCCTTCTGCTCTCTGCCCCCCCCACAGTCTTTCCCATTTTCTTCATAGAATTGATAGCTAAGTAAAATGATCTCATCCTCTATTTGTTAGGAGACTTCCTGCCCTTCCCCTAACCCACTGGAAGGCAGGCTTGCTGAGGGCTGGGAGCCCCTTCTCTTCATAGCTCTCTCCCCAGTGCTTGGATCGCTGCCTGCCCAGTATAGGTACTCAATATCTGTTGAGTTAAAGAATTAAAATCATTTCAGATTTGTCTATGACTCTGATGGCCTGTAATTCTATGATCCTTTAAATAAGATGTATCTATGAATTGTCTTATATTACACGTAGTAGCAAAGAAGCAAATATAAAAATTCCATTTTGAAGAGCAATCGCATCCAAATATGACTTTACATGGAAAAGTAGCATGTGTTTTACCTCAGTGGCAAATTAGACTTAAAGCCTGACTATATTGATTAAAGAGAAACAAACTATAGCTCTCTTGTCATCAGTATTAAGCATCCAAGTCAAGTTCTTATGATTAACTGGGAAACAGCATGTGGACCTATGTGTCCCCAGGCTCAGCTACACAGACACGATGCAGGTTTTCACATTAAGGCAAACTTTTCTCATCTTGTTAACTACTAAAGCCTAAGTTACTTTATTTTTGTACCAAGAAAACATGCTACCAAATTAGGTCTCATCAAAGGCACATATAACAGATCTTTGAGGCTAAACCTCAATACTTTCACACAAAAGTATTGAACAAACTGTGCAAATCAACTAATAAACACCTTATGGATTTGGGAAAACTAAAGTCTTTAGAATAAAAATCAAGTTCCATCTCTGCTTCCCTGAGTTCCCTGCCAGATCCAGAAGCAACCCCGAAAGATGGTTCATTTACCTCCTTTTTAAAAATTGGTATTTCTTTTCCTTTTAGGAAAAAGGTGGGGTTCTGACATACCTATGTTCTGTGCCTGCCTTGTGAAATGTAATTTATAACCGTTCAACTACAGGACCTTAGAAATCAGTATTTCGAAGCATATGACACAGAATGAATGACCTCCTCTGGCTTGAGTCCATGCCACTGATTATTTGGCAGCCCAAAGCAGCATGAAATAGCCCCAAAATGAGGCTGATGCCAGAGGAGGGGGCATTTGAAGAAATTACATCCAGTAGGAGCCATAGTCTAATTGTTATTTTTCCACTGGTCTGGGAGGGAAAAAAAAAAAAAAAAACAACTCACCAAAGATTAACACTTGAATATTTTCTTCTTTCTAAAAAAAAAAAATAATAATACTTTCTCAGAATCAGAAATGTCTCTCAACATAGACTCACCAGTGGGTACCTGGTTCAGCCACGTGACTATGTGTCACAGGCTATGATTTCTGTGCTGTTGGTCCTCTCCTTCTGCAGCTCAGGTGAGTGACAGGCTTTCCTCTTCTTTATTTCTATCGTTCTTTGTGGTCATCCTCTTTTTCACGGAGCCAGAACACTTCTGGGTACTCTTCTCTTGTCTACTTATGTACTACTTGATTTAGTCATCTGTGGCTTTTGTACATAGGAAGTAATTCAAATCAGTTATCTTTTTGTTGCATAGGCTACAGAGGCTGAGGCAAGAGAATTTGAATTATCTGCATATTTTTTAGAATATGTTTTTGCTAGCAGCATATTTGAGTGAAAAGGTCATGGACTTCAGTGTCCAAAATACTTTATGTTTAAGCTCAAGTTCTGCCTTTTACCACCAATACAATTTTTTTTTGTGATTGACTTAACTACTTGAGATTTATCTAATTTATTTTATATAAATTAGTATATTCCATGGAAAATGTGAGAAACAGAAACATGAATCAGGTATGGCCTTTGCTTTCAAAAGATCCATGATGCAATGAAAGAGAAAAACACAAAAATAGATTATTTTAATATAATAAAATTCTAAGGTATGTGTAGGTATTAGGATATCTTAGGGGCACAGAGAATGGGAAGAATTTTCTTTTCAATAAAATAAGACACTTTTACAAAAGTGTAGATCTTAAATCATAGAATAATGATTTTCTGTATATATATTTTCTTTTGACAATTTCTGACATTCAGCGCTTCAAGATTATAATGTAAATGTGTTTCTTCCTTCAAAGTGAAGATACAGTTCAACCTTCACCATGAACTCTGTGGCTACTTCTTTCTGCCTTGCTAACTCCTTTCTTCCAAAGCCCTTAACACCTTGCTTGCAGTAGTTCATATTTTATCTCTAATTCCTATGCTGCTTTTGAATTTATGTTAACTGCTTCATCTGTCCTTTCTCCACAATGAGATTAAAAGTTTTTAGAAAGCATAAATACACATGAACTTCATTTTATCTCCTTCCATTGTAACACATATAATACACTTAGGAAATGTTCAATAAATAGTGATGGATACACTGTAATGGGATGTCTTTTGTCTCACGTTCCTGTTTATGAGAGGAATACTATAGGCACCCAGTGACTCTTCTTGACTCAATTACTTATTCTCCTATTTCCTTGAGGGCCTCTTTCACTGGTAATATCAAAGTGAACTTTAACAAAACTATATATTTCAAACTTATCTGTATATCAGTTCTTATGTCCACATCAAATAGTAACAAGAATATAAAAGTCAGACCTTATAAAAATTATATTCTTCCTTACTATAGTATAAAGTGCATGATGAAGGGCTGTCAGAAAAACATTCTGTAGACTGCTTATATTGTAATTATTCTCAGAGAAAGTTAAGTAGTCATAAAATATAAAATTATTATCACAGTCATTTTTCTATGAAAGAATGTGTGAAATGTACAAAACACTGGTATTTTCCAAAAGTGGGCTAGCATTTCTCTTAAAATCAAAACATGATTATTCCAATATAAGTCCATGATGGATTTATTAACTCTAAGGATGTCTTTCTTTTTTCCTTTTCAGCATAATTGACCTGCTCATAGAAGAGAATGTATCAGAAGTGTTTCTGTGGAAATTAGTTTTATGTAAGTATGAGCCATTTGGTGAATTAAACCTAAGTCTTTTTTTTTTTTTTAAGACAAAGTCACAGCATGCTAGCCATTTGGGGAAGCATGGATGAGATTGGATGTAGTTGATAGGACTTGATTTTCTTATTTGTTCAATGGGCATGACTCTCAGCCATCCATGTAGGATTAATTTGAGCAAAACTCCTTAGGCATGATGGGTGAGGGCCTAACATTGGTGAATACTTGTTATTTGTTAGAAACTGTCAGATTGTTTATATTCATTTTCTGTCTTAACTCTTAGAATTCTATAAGATGATGGTCTTATTTCTAGACTGCCATTCCAGTTATCTCTTGTTGAACAATAAGCTCCTCAAATTTAGTGTCATAAACTAAACGTCACTTTATGATGCTCACTGATTCTGTGGACCAGGAATTTGGACAGTAGACATAGTTTGCCTTTCTTCCTGTACCCTAGCTGGGAAGACTCCAGTGCAGGGGGCTGGAATCATCTGAATGCCTCCTCACTCAAATGTCTGAGGTGGTTACAGTTTACTCAAATGTCTAGGCTTAGTTGAGTCTATCAACCAAAGTGTCTAGAGGCGGCATCTCCTTGTAGCTTGGGTTTCTCATAGCATGGCGATTAAGTCAGTAGCTGTATGGACTCTACCCCATACCAACCTCAGAAAAACTGTGGAGCCACCCTTATTCTAGCACAATTCATCCAAGGTTTACTTTTTCTTTTGTTCTTCTATCAACCTAAGTAAACAGTAGTATCCTAATAGTATATCCTTAGAGGAGATCAGGAGATACTGCACTCTATGTATGCTTATCTGTTTTGATGTGTTTACACACACACACACACACACAAAACCCAAAACCAAAACCAAAAACTCTAACATTATGTAACAAGAAGGAAAGGATTTTTTTGCTCTGAATGTTTTGGGAAGTATTTTCCAAGATGAGAAAGCTCTTTTCATAAATAAAAGGAATCAACAGATATGTTCCTTGAACTCAGACTTTAAGAACTCCAACTAAATTATTTAAAAGCTCCTTCAAAATGCATACAGAGTTGTTTGAGTCTGTCGAGGGAGAAGAGAGGTATCAAGATCAGTTGGATGGACCTACATTATCTTTTTAAAATAAGGAAGCTAGTGAAAAAGCTAGCTCTAAGGGCCTTTCTCCATAGAAACATTGAAAAAAATCAAACACAACTCTCAGAACCAACCTGGTCAGAATTTTGGGAAGTTTAAAGCATCCAGGTAAACACTGGATTAAGAAAAAAGCAAATTAAAAATGGCTGTAAAGCTCTATGGCATTTTTATTCACCCTTGTCCCATCCCTGTCCCCAGCACAGTGGAGAAGAGTAGACCTTACTCACAAAGAACTGTGTTTGTCTCTTCTAATCTGTCTGATGCCCACCTTAAGTACTGACAAGTATAAGGTGCTTGTTTTTGTTTTCATCTAAAAAAAGGACACAGAGTAAAAAAGTGTGGTTGACATTCCTCAGAAACATAGTAAGGCAAATAAACAACCCACGGCTGCTGGGGGCAAATGATTATGATTCAGACAAACAAATAAAGCACTGAAGCCAGGAGAGGAAAAATGGGAGAGAGTTTTTTTAGGAAATTAGGGAATTCAAAGGTGCATGTGTACATGGTGATTTTTGGAATGTCACCTGCCTTGTCAGCACTGAATGCATACTTAAAAAATTTCTGAGAAGCTAATAAGCATATTCAGCAAAGTTGCAGTATACAAGATCAACCTGCAAAAATCAGCTGTGTTTCTGTCAACCAAAAACAAACAATCCAAAGAGGAACAAAGAAAACAGTGCCATTTACTATAGCATCAAAAAGAATAAAAGACCTAGGAATAAATTTAACCAAGAAGGTGAAAGCCTGGTACATTAAAAACTTTAAAACATTGTCAGAAGAAATCAAAGACCTACATAATTGAAAGACTTTGCAGGTTCTTGGATTGGATCACTTGATATTGTTAAGATATAAATGCAATCCCCATTAGAATTCCAACAACCTTGTTTACAGAAATGGCAAAAGTGATTCTCACATCCATGCAGAATTGCAAAGGACCTGAATAGCTGAAACAATCTTGAAGAAAGCCACCAAGTTAGAGGACTCACATTTCCTGATTTCCAAATTTACTAAGAAGCAATAGTTTCACAACAGTGTGGTATTAGCATAACAGTAGCTTTATAGACCAATAGACTAGAATTGAGTGTCCAGAAAAAAACCCATACATCTATGGCCAATTGCCTTTTGACAAGAAAATGAAGACTATTCGATGGTAATTGAATAGTATTCAACACATTGGTTCTGCAACATTCAGAAGAATGAATTCGGACTCCTATTTTACATATATAAAAAATTAACTCAAAATGGACCAACAACCTAACCATAGAAGCTAATACTATAAAATTAACAGAAGAAAACATATGGGTAAATTGTCATGACCATTGGATTTGGCAATGGATTCTTAGATATGACACCAAAACCATGGACAACAAAAGAAAAAACAACAATTAAATTGGACTTCATCAAAATTAAAAATGTTTGTGTACCAAAGACCATTATTAATAAAGTAAAACAACAAGCTACAGAATGAGAGAAAATATCTGTGATTCCCATATAAGGTTCTAATGTCTGGAATATGTAAAGCACACTTGTAACCCAACCACAATAAGAGAAACAACCCAATAAATAATGGGCAATAAAAAAACTAGATATTTCTCCAAAGAAAATCTATATGGCCAGTAAGCACATAAAAAGATTTTCAACATCATTAGTCATTAGGGAAAAGCAAATCAAAATCACAGTGAGATATTACTTCACACCCAGTAGAATGACTGTAACTTAAAAAGGTAAAGGAAAATAATAAGTGTTGTTGAGGATTTAGAGACATTGGAACGCCCATGCATTGGTGAGAGGAATGTGAAATGGTTCAGCAACTTGAAAAATTGATGATTCCTCAGAAAGTTAACCATAGAATTACCATATAACTCCACAATTTCACTCCAAGGCATGTACCTAAAACTATTGAAAACAGAATTCAAATAAGTACATGTAGATAATGTAAACAGCAGCACTCTACACAATTGCCAGAAGGTGGAAGCACAGGAAATATCTATCAGTGGATGAATGGATAATCAAAATGTGATGTAGACATAAAATGGAATATTATTCAGCCATAAAAAGGAATGAAATACTGATACATGCTACAACATGGATGAATCTTGAAAATATTATGTTAAGGGAATGGATCCAGACAAAAAAAGTCACCTATTGTATGATTCCACTTATATAAAATATGCAGAATAGATAAATCATAGAGATTGAAAGCAGATTCATGGTTGTCAGGAACTGGGGGAGAGGGAAATGGAGAATAACTGCTTATAGACACAGAGTTTTCTTTTGAAGTGATGAAAATATTTTGGAACTATATGGAGGTGGTAATTGCACAACACTGTGAATATAGTTAATGCCACAAAATTATTCACTTTAAAATAATTAATTTGGGGGCACCTGGGTGGCTCAGTCCATTAAGAATCTGCTTTCGACTCAGCGAGGAGTCTGCTTCTCCCTCTGCCCCTCCCCCTGCTCGTGTGCTCTCTCTCGCTCTCTCAAATAAATAAATAAAATCTTAAAAAAAAATAATTAATTTCATGTTGTGTCAATTTCACCTCAAAAAATGTTGAAAGTTGAAAACTTTAGGGAGGAAAGCCCAAACATTGGGATTTTCATGATCCATATGAAGGTCTAGATTATGTCTGTGACATTAACCTCAAACACCCATATATTCCATTTATTTGAGAACAGCTCATGAACATAAAGAGTTTTCTGTAATATATTTAACCTGTAATATATATTATTTATTGAGTCCATTGATTTGAGGGGGAAATGATATACCATAACCTACATCTTTGAGAATTATAATCTCTTTCCCTCAGGTCTATTTGCCCTCCTTAGCCCTGTTTTTATTGCATTTATGCATAATATGTAATAAAATTTGATAATAAAAATTGAAGTTACATAAGAAAATATTAATGCTTAGCATTTTCAGATGCTATTTATTATTTGGACTATGAATATTGTTAGAATGGGGATTTTCCTTTCTATAATGATTATCTGTAGAGCCTTAACAAGAGGGATAGCTGGTTGAAGTTTGCTAGTAAGTTTACCCACTTACATATGCCAGAATATTATTACATGACCTTTTTACATCAGTGCAATCCCCAGCACTTATAGGAAGCAAAAAAAACCCAAAAAACAAAACAAAACAAAAAACCATTATAATAAAAAGTAAGAAATGCCATTTCCAATATCCATGTGTCTGGAAAAACAACACCCATTCTATTTCCCATTGGCGTAGTCAACCCACGTAGATCTGTGCATTTGTTTTCTCACCGGGAACGTTCTAAAGTAAAGGACATTTAAGTAGATATAGTAACATTGCTAAGAAAATAAATATTCCATTAAATTCTATTAGAATACCTAATCTTTCTCACAAACAAATCATTCATCTACTCATTTATTTATGCAACAAATATTTCACAACCATTTGGACACTTGCTAAATACCCAAAGAGAAGAAAAATACAGTGCATTCCAATCACATACATTAAGTCAACATGGCAGAAGCCTAGTATATAGTTAGGAAATCTGGGTTTCAGTGTATGTAAATTTAGGGAAACTCACCTCCTTGTTTTGATCCTTGGTTTCCTCAAGAAAGGGGAATGTCAGTTGGGTCCTTTAAAATATACTTTCAAATGTAACAGTCCATGACGGATAGCTTCCCACTCCTTTAAAATGTGAAGAGATGCAGTACAGTGTAAGTAAATATTTTCAGGTTAAATGTAGCCATTTCAAAACTGAAAGGAATCACAACAAAAATATTAAATTCTGACACTTGAGTTTAAATATCTTTATCTTTGATCCCAAGGGGGATATAGGATCTTATAGTCATTATGTGCAATATGTGTTTGCTACAAAAGCAAAGATCAGGATCCAAAAAAGTGACATTGTTTTCCTGGGTAATACAGATTATTAGTGACAGAAGCAAGATTAGAACTGGGATGGCCTGAACTTTTTCATAAAACTGACAAATTACTTGTGATGGTTAATTTTTGTGTCAGTTTGACTGGCCAGAGTGCCCAGATTAAACATTTTTTCCTGTGTGTGTCTGTGAGGGTGTTTCCAAATGAGATTAACATTTGAATTAGTGGACTCAATAAAGTAGATGGCCCTCTTCAATGTGGGTGGATATAATCCAATCCATCAAGAGCCTGAGTAGAACAAAGGTGGAGAGAATGAAGGATTCACCCCTTCCTGCCTCACTTTTGAGCTGGGGCATCTCATCTAATCTTCTTCTGTTCTCAGACTCAGCATTGAATTATACCACCAGGTTTCCTGGGTCTCCAGCTTGCAAATGCCAGATTGTGGGACTTCTCATCCTCTATCATCATGTGGGACCAATCCTTGCAATAAATAAAAAAGATCTCTAAATATATATATAGAGAGAGAAATTGGACTTCTTCTGTTTCTCTGTAGAACCCTAACACAGATTTTGGTACCAGGCGTGGGTCTAGAAGAATAGAATTTTAAGGATGAGTTTTCTGAATTGGTTCTGGGATCTCTGCAGTTGTTCCAATCTGATTATATTTAAAGATGCTAATAACTCTGTTTCTGGTAGAAGAGCTCTTATCATCCATAGCATGAACGATTTATAAAGATATGCAAAATATCTGTGTTAGATATCTAATTAACCACTTAGAAGAAAAAGGGAACTGGGTGACTCTATGTATAATCCTTTGGAATGTATTTGAAAAACTAAGGAATATAATGACATTGTTTGGTTCCTCCTAATGTCTCTGGACAAAGTGGTAAAAAGTGGAATTCAAGGATTTGAATTCATAGCTCAAGTCAAGCACAAATAACCTAAAAACTTCTAAGTGTGCCTTGAAAGAGTGTGCCTTGAAGGAGTGAAAGCTTCAAGACTAAAATTGCTGAAAATGAAATGCAAAAACCTCATCCTGTGATTGGCTGAATTACAATACAAGCTGAACTTCCCGAATCAACTAGGTGCCTGCTGTTCAATTGAGGGCATTGATAGGGAAAGAGTAAGATTTCATAAATTGGGAGGCGGATGTGTGGGAAGATCCTGATGGAGCTGATGATACTGTGCCTTTAATGTCTGATGAGTCTTCTTTACCAGTGGAGGAAGTGGACTTCCCACCTTTCCAGTGGCAGTAGCATCCTTGTCCCCAGTGTATTAGCTTCTCCACCCACAGTGGTGTGGGCCTTTCCACTTTCCACTGAAGGAATTAACTTTGCATTGTTGGAGGAGATGGTAATGGCTCCCCTGAAACAGTTGCCATGCAAGACAATATTTATGTCAAGACCCCTCTTTGCTTCTAGACCTGTAACTAGACTCACACCCCAGCAAGTTTCTAAAAGTGAGGTATAATGTGTGACCCATGATGAAGCATGTTACACTCCAAGAGAAATACTTAAATTTTCTAATTTATAAAGACAGAAATCTAGGGAACAGGGAGATAGATACTAAGAGTGTGGGATAATGGCAGAAGGAATTTAAATTTAGATCAGGCAGAATTTATTGACCATGAGCTCACTAAGCAGAGATTCTACACTGAAGGTTACAGCTCAGAGAGTTAGAAAGGCCTCTAACAGTTTGTTCGGTTGGTTGGCTGAAACATGGACCAAAAGATGGCCCATAAGAGTTGATTTGGTGATGCCGGACAGGCTTTGGTCTAATGTAGAAGAGATTCAAAATCTCAGGGAGATTGGCATGTTAGAGTGGATTTGTCACTTAAGACCTACCCACCCACACTGGGAAGGTCCAGAAGACATGCCTTTCACCAACACTGTGAGAAATAAGTATGTGAAGAGAGCCCCAGGATCCTTGAAGAGCGTTATGATCACTCTTCTCTATAGACTAGACTTCACAGCGGGAATGGCAGTTGCCAAGCTGGGAAATCTAAATGCAGTGGGGTTAAGTGGATCCTGGAGTGTTGGGGGGCGGGGGGGAGCAGGTGTTGGCACACAACCGCTAAAGGCAAGGGGGGTATGGTTACAGAAATGAACAGCAGAATCAACGCAACAATCAGAATATTCTGACTCATGCAAACCTATGACATTGGCCAGTTGATCATGGAATTCCTAGAAGTGAAATATATAGAAAGCCTACAAAATTCTTATTTAATATGTAGAAGCAGAAAACTTCTAGGTCAAGTGAACAAAAATCCCTTGAATGAAGAGAAGCCAAGTCCCCTTAAGGAAGGACTCTGGGACACTACCAAAAATGTATTAGTATTTATTCTCGGCCTTCCCCAAAGGGACCTATTGCCTTTTACTAGGGTCACTGTACATTGGGAGACAGGAACAAATCAGACCTCTCAGGGACTACTGGACACTGGCTCTGAACTGATGTAATTCCAGGAGACACAAAACATCACTTTGGGCCACCATTCGGAGTAGGGGTTTATGGAGGTCAGGTGATCAATGGTGTTTTAGCTTGGTATATCTCACAGTGGGTGCAGTGAGTCCCCAAGCCCATCCTATGGTTACTTCCCCAGTTCAAGAGTACATCATTGGCATAGACATTTTAACAGCTGGCGGAATCCCCGCATTGGTTTCCTGATCTGTGGAGTGAGGGCTTATATAGTGAGAAAGACCAACTGGAAGCCATTAGAACTGTGTTTACCTAATAAAATAGTAAATGAAAAGTAATATTGCATCCCAGAAGGAATTGCAGAGATTAGTACCATTGTCAAAGACTTGAAAGATGCGAAGTTGGTGATTCCCACCACACCCCCCATTCACCTCTCCTATTTGTCCTATGCAGAAGTCAGATGAATTTTGGAAAACGACAGCAGATTATCGTAAATTTAACCAGGTGGTGACTCCAATTGCAGCTGCTGCACCAGATGTGGTTTCATTGCTTGATCAAATTAACACATCCCCTGGTACCTTGTATGCAGCTATTAATCTGGCAAATAAATGCCTTTTGCTCCTTACATGTCCGTAGGCCCACCAGAAGCAATTTTCTTTCAACTGCCAAAGCCAGCAATATACCTTCCTTGTCCTACCTCAAGGATATATCAACTCTCCAGCCCTATTCCATAACTTAGTTTGCAGGGATCTTGATACTCCTTTTCCTTGCATATCATATCACACTGATCCATTACATTGATGACATTATACAGACTGGACCTGGTGAATAAGAAGTGGCAAACTGCTGTAGACTTATTTGTAAGACATTTGCATGTCAAAGGGTGGGAAATAAATCCTATTAAAATTAAAGGGACTTCTTCTTTTTTTTTTAAAGATTTTATTTATTTATTTGAGAGAGAGAGTGAGAGAGAGCACAAGAGGGGGGAGCGGGAGAGGGAGAAGCAGACTCCCTGTGAGCAGGTAGCCCGATGCGGGACTCGATCCCGGGACTCCAGGATCATGACCTGAGCCGAAGGCAGTCGCTTAACCAACTGAGCCACCCAGGCACCCTAAAATTAAAAGGACTTCTACCTCAGTGAAATTTCTCAGGGACCAGTGGTGTAGACCTGCCAAGATAACCCTTCTCAAGTCACGCATAAATCGTTGTATCTGACCTTTCCTACAACCAAGAAAAAGGCATAACACCTAGTAAGCCTCTAGATTTTGGAGGCAATATATTCCTCATATGGTGTGTTACTCTAATCCATTTATTGAGTTACGCGCCCCCCCCAAAAAAACTGCTAGTTTTGAGTGGGGCCCAGAATGAGAGAAGGCTCTGCATTATGTCCAGAGTGCTTTGCAAACTCTTCTGCCACTTGGGTCATAGGATCCACCAGATTCAATACCACTGACATATCAGTGGCAAATAAGGATGCTGTTTGGAGCCTTTGTCAGGATCCAAGGTGTTTTGCAGCACAGGCCTTTAGGATTTTGAGGCAAGACCCTGTCATCTTCCACAGAAAACTACTTTCCTTTTGAGAAACAGCTCTTGGTCTATTACTGGGCCTTTGTAGACACTAAAGGCTTAATGATGAGCCGCCAAGTTACTATGTAATCTGAAGTGTCCACCATAAACTGGGTGTTATCTGACATACCAAGCCGTGGAATTGGGTGGGCACAGCAACACTTTACTATCAAATAGAAGTTGTATATACATGATCAGGCCTGAGCAGGCCTTGAAAGCACACGTAAGTTACAGGAAGAAGTGACCCAAATATCCATGATCCCCCCTCCTGCCAATCTGTGTTCTCTCTCACCTAAGGCTTCGTGGGGAGTGTCCTAGGATCAGCTAATAGAAGAGAAAACCGGGGCCTGGTTGGCAGATGGTTCTGCAGGATGTGCACATACCACCTGCCAGTGGATAGCTGTAGCACTACAGCCCCTCTCTGGGACACCCTTGAAGGACAATGGTGAGGGAAAATCCTTTCAACAGGCAGAACTTTGGGCAGTATACCTTGTTGTTCACTTTTCTTGGAGGGAAAAAGTATCAGACTTGAAATTATATATGGATGCATGAATTGTGACAATAGTTTGGTTAATGGTCAGGGACTTGGGAAGGACAGGATTAGAAAATTCCCAGTAAAGAAATCTGGGGAAGAGGCAAGTGGATAGACCAGAGGATTCACCTCTGAATGTGAAAAATCCTGAAGACATTTGTGTCCCACATGAATGCTTACCAAAGGGTAACCTCAGCTTTGTGGATACAAGTCAGCCTCTTACCCCAGCCACCCCTATCATCGCTGAAAGGTCTCATGAACAAAGTGGCCATGGTGGTAAGGATAAGAGATTATGGGTGTGCTCAACAATATGGACTTCCACTCACCAAGGCCGAACTTGCCTGTGCTACATACTCACTCTGCCACCAGCAGAAACCAATGCTGAGCCCTTGATATGGTACTGTTCCTTGTGGTGATCAGCCAGGTGCCTGGTGGCAGGTTGATTTCACTGAATTTTTTCCATCATGGAAGGGACAGCATTTTGTTCTTAATGGAATAGACACTTATTCTGGTTAGGGATTTGCTTTCCGTGCACTCAATGCTTCCACCAAAGCCACCATCCATGGGCTTACAATATGTATTATCTACCATTATGGTATTCCACACAGTGTTGCTGCAGATTAAGGAACCCACCTCACTGCAAAGGAAGTGCAGCAGTGGGCCCGTGTTCATGGAATTTTCTGGTCTTATGTTCCCTACCATCCTCAAGCAGCTGGCTTGATTGGATGATGAAATGACCTTTTGAAACTTAATTATAGTACCAGATAGGTGATATTTTGCACAGTTGGTACAAGGTTCTCCAGAAAGCCAAATATTATCTAATTCAGCCCAATTATAGTCCTCAGTTACAGAAATAAACACTGTAATTATCATGAGTATTTCCTCATTATTTTATTGTGAATATGTTTGTGTGTATATATGTATGTGTGTGTATTATATGCATATATATATGTATATATATATATCAACTTTACATTTAGTATTTATGTGATATCAAGGATAGTAAACATCACTCAAGAACTTTACTTCCTCTTCTGAGGAAAAGATTTGTGTATTTTTAGTTGAATGCAGGATAGCTGTATCAGGTTAGGTAGCATTATGACCCTGTTTTTGTCTTCATTTGGAGATTGGGTATAGTTTAAGGAGATGCATATGGGTACCAGGTTGACAAGGAGTGGACTTGTAAGGGTTAATTTCATGTGTTAACTTGACTGGCCATGGGATGCCCAGATTAAACATATTTCTTTATTTTTTTTAAGATTTTATTTATTTATTTGACAAGAGAGAGACAGCGAGAGAGGGAACACAAGCAAGGGGAGCAGGAGAGGGAGAAGCAGGCTCCCCACTGAGCAGGGAGCCTGATACGGGGCTCGATCCCAGGACCCTGGGATAATGACCTGAGCTGAAGGCAGATGCTTAATGACTGAGCCACCCAGGCACCCCTAAACATATTTCTGCCTTGTGTCTGTGAAGGTGTTTCCAGATGACTAACATTTGAATCAGTGGACTCTGTAAGGTAAGATGGCCCTCTTTAATGTGGGTGAACACCATACAGTCCATTAAGGGCCTTAATAGAACAAAAGGTGGAGGACAGATGAATTCATCCATTTTTTCCTGCCTCACCATTAAGCAGGGACACTTCATTTCATCTTCTCCCGTCCTTGGACTTGGACTGAATTAAACCATCTACTTTCCTGGATCTCCAGCTTGCAGACAGTAAACTGTGGAACTTCTCAGCCTCCATCATTGTGTGAGCCAGTTCCTCATAATCTCTTTCTCAATTTCTGTCTGTCAAATCATACCTAAATTACATCTACATCTATCTATATCTACCTATTATCTATCTATCTGTCTATCTGTCTATCTATCTATCATCTATCTATATCTACCTAATCTCCTATTGGTTCTGCTTCTTTGGAGAACTCTCTTTACTCTAAATCACTTTCAGCCTAAAATAATTATCATAATCTTTCCAATCTAATGCAGAGAATATTTAAGTTATATGAACATTATACAAGTTACTGGGAGACATTTGAATCATGATAATAGGCCCTCAAATATAATTAATGTTCTCTCTAAAGTGTTATTATTCATAGATATTTTAAGTCTCAGGAGATCATAAAAAATAATTTAGAAAGGCAATGAAATTGTGATATATAGTAGTGGTCTGTATCCCAATCGCAGAAGAAACAGAGGAAACAATATGATCTACCGAAGACATTATTCTAGTAGTAAGAGATGTAAAGGGAGTAATCTTTGAATGATATGAGGTGAAAATATTTCCACATTCAACTGAGAAGCTGAAGGGCAAATAACTCCATTTGTGGAATTTGATGAGCCCCAAAATGGGAGTAGTTTCCCTGAATCTATGAAGAGGGCTATGAAAATCCCAACAGAAGTCTATTTTCCATTTGGTCCTCTTGTCAGTATGATTAACCAAAGTCTTTAGGTGGTTATCATGAGTTCTAATAACGAGTCTGTGAGTGAATTTTTATAGTCTTTTTGAAGAACACTTCTGCCTCCCTAGCTCTGAAGCAAACATTACAAGGCAGCAACACAAGACTGCTAGTGGAAGACAGTCTAGTTTTCCAAGGTAACACAATTCACTTCTTGAACCTAGAGTGTATTACTGACAGAAGGCTATGTTGCCTTTCACTTGCAAAAGTTTTCTACAGTTCCGGAGATACACATGACTAGGTGACATCTCAAAGACTTCTATGCCCACTTAGACTATCATAATCCTCTAAATTCCACAGGATGCCTCCAAAATCGAATTCCCAAAGCCTGCATTGTGTCTTGCTGAGTCTATATCCACCACACATTATTGAAAATCATAGAAAAATATCAAGCAACTAATGAAAAATCCAAACTTTAATTTGGCCAGCCACTGTGAATCTCACTTTCTGAATCTAAATTCCTTATTTAAAAAAAAAAAAAACAAATATCAATTCACTACCTTTAAGTTTTTCAAACTACTTTGGCTAAAACCAATGATTCATTTGTTTATCTCAAAAAGAAGTATGAATATGAATATCCTTACAAATTACAAAATCCTGTTTTTATTCTCTTCTTTTCTGGTATTAATCTTTCTTTACCAAATGCATGAGTTTTAAGCACATGAAATATCATCATTAAAATATATGTACATATATATACATGCTTATACATATATGCATGTGCACACACATACCCTATTGCAAATCAATCCAAGAACAGCCCCCATGTCTATTTTCAGCTTAATTCCACTCTCAGGTTACCACTGAAGGAACTGATTAACATAAGGTACAATATATTGCAATTGAACATTTAAATGTGTTTAGGAAACTGATGGCATCACAGGAAAATGCTAAATCAAGATCTGCATATTATACTTTTTTACATTTTTTTCTACATTCTCATGTAAAAGATGTATTTTTTCCTGCAGTTCCTTTTTAGATATCTTTTCATTATGCTTTTCAGTAGGTGAACAGATTTACTAGTTTGCTGCCTAAGCACTGTCACTGTTGAGAGGGCCTTATCTCTGGCCTAACACTGAACAGCTTTTTTTAAAAAAATATTATGTTCTTCATTTTGATTTCAGACACGAGGATCCCCTTTGTATCTATTAATAGGGGATTTGGGTCGTTGAAAATTTTCTAATACAGTATTTAGAAATTGTGTGTCTTTAGAACACTTGTAAGGAGGGGCACCTAGGTGGCTCAGTTGGTTGATTTGCTCAGGTCATGATTTCAGAGTCATGAGATTGAACCCCACATCAGGCTCTTTGTCCAGTGGGGAGTCTGCTTGAGATTCATTCTCTCCCTCTCCCTCTGCTCCTACCCCTGCCCCCCTCTCTCTTTTTCAAATAAATAAATAAAATATTAAAAAAAGAACACTTATAAAGATGTCATGGGGAAAAAATGAAGGTTTTTTTTTAAGGGAGGTTTATTTTTTGTTTTGCTTATTAAAGTTTATTTGGAAGTAGAAGTTAAGGAAATAAGACAGTCTATCCTGCCTAAATTATAGTGTTCTGGTGTATAATTAATCTTAGACTTTTCTACTTCCTCTCCTATGACTTTATTAGCCCAAACCTGACAAATAGAGAATCCTTCCAGTGTTTTCAATCATGTAAGTTTTAAAAGGAACATCAGTAGTATATAAATAAATACTCCATATACATCCAATATTTAAGGGTAAAACAATATTAATAATATCTATTTTATATCTAACATCTCTCATTAGTTTTGCCTGATAGTTTTTAATGTCTTTTTAAATGTCTTTTAATCCCTAAGCTCTGCTTTCATTGCCCCCCCCACCCCCAAAAAATATATTTGTAGAAGAAACCAGGTAATTTATCTTGTGTAGTTCCCTCCAATCTGGATATATTAATTTCTACTAAAAAGTCAACCAAAATGCTATTGATAATAATGCTATATATTTCATCTGTATATTCCACTTCATATGTTTCCAAAGTTCTTTTACAGACTCCGCGTCGATGTGTTTGGCCCTTGTACCACAAGTAAAACCGTAAATGGGGATGGCACATCTAGGGGACTATATGAGATACCAGGTGGTAGAAGCCAGCTCAGATAAGTCATATGTTCACCCTGAGTTGCCTGAGGTCCATTGCTGAAGAAAATAGGTGAGTTGTCATCAAGGTGAGAGCCAAGGAATTGTTACCAAACTTCAGTGCCAAAAAGCAAGGCAAATTATTTTAAAGGGAAATTAATATTATTACATTTTAAAATAATGGAAGATCCAGAGACAACAGGATACAGATCAGGGGAAGATTTGAACAAGCAATTGAGAAGAGGCTATAGTCAGTACCAGTGTGTTGGAAATGTAATTTTATGTGATGCTTTCTCCAAGGCCAGGTTTGAAGGTTTATATAAATCATAATGGACTGGAACGTTCTCGGTTATATTGGAAATCCAACTACTACTTTCTTCATCTTATAGAGAAAGTTTCTTTAAGTAGGTCCACACCCAGCATGGAGTCCAAGGCAGGGCCCAAACTCACGACCCTGAGCTCAAGACCTGAGCTGAGATCAAGAGTTGGACGCTTAACTGACTGAGCCACCCAGCCACCTAGAGAAAATATTAAGCATAGATTGATTTCTTATTTCAATAATCCTTTAATTTCAGCATACTGCTTTCAAATGATCTTAGAGGTTTTATTCCAGCATTCTGTGTTGCCTAGACCAAGAGAAATATTGTTTCAGCAAACATATTTACCGTTCCCCAATAAAAAACTGACACCCATAAAATCAACCAAAAGGAAAATTTCCTTCAAGTTCCTGATTTTGTTGATCAACCAAGTTTAAAATCTGCTCTTGTATCACACCAAACCTCATAGTTCTTTTTTTCTTTTCTTGTTTGTTTGTTGACAGTGTAAACAAGAGACTTGAAGTAGCAAGATGTACTAGAAAGTTTTCTGATTTTGGAGTCAACCTTGTTTGGTGACCTTGGGCAACTTAGTTTCTAAAAGTCTCCCTTTTGTCTTCTTTTAGATCAAAATAAAAAACACTCACTTTAAAGGGGAATATTAGTGGCACCTGGCTGGCTCAGTTGGTAGAATATGCAACTCTTGATCTCTGGGGTGTGAGCCCCATGTTGGGTGTACGGATTACTTAGAAAAATCTTAAAAAAATAAATAAAGGTGAACATTAAATAAAAGAATGTAAGTTAAGAGACTGGGTGCTAGTAAGCACTTAATAAATGTTAGTTCCCTTTCTTCTTTTAAACAATAATGAATTATCTTTAAAAAAAAAAGATTACACTGGTGGCTATATTAAATACAGCATAATGTTGCCATAAATTATTTGTAAAATAAAAGGAGCAATGAGTAAATATATTTTATTTTTTATCATATATGGCTTGCCTTTGAGTTTATTAATTCATGTATTTATATTTAGGACAAATAAATATACCCTAGGGAATCAAGAGATGTTTCTTTTTCTCAATAGCAAATTGTCTTTAAAAGGGAATCTTACAAAGCATCTGCACACTTTGAGGATTCCAATATTCACTGATGTAAATATGAGAGGATACATATAATAAAAATGACCTGTTGGTCAAAGAAATTAGAAATGTTTCTAGTGGTAAAAGAACCACGAGAAGCTTGTTTAACAAGAAATATGTCAGGAAAGGATCTTCCATGACCTTCTTGTTCTTGTCCTTCACAGTCTCAGCTGGGACATTAATCACCCAGCCAGTAGACACATGGTCAACAGCTGGCCTGATGTTCTATGAACTCCTGGAATTTTCTTACTTGGTTTTGGAGTGCAGCACCAGCCTAGTGAAATTCAGGATGGCTACAGTGACTGGGGAGGTATAAAAGATTTCTCCATTTGTCCGATCTTCTGGGGAGTGAATTCTTTGGAACCTGGAGCAAACTGAGCTTTTCTATTATTCAAGAAGCATTTGTGTTATCAAACTAACCTCAGCATAGATGTGGTTTGCCAAGGAAAACCTCCCTGCTTCGAATTCTAGAATTCTCCTTTATACTTAAATTTCACATCTGGTAGCAGATTGGAAGCTTTTCAACCCTTACAATTGTCACTCTTCCTGGAAAAGGGGACTATTAACCACCTAATTCAAACTAATATTATCACATTTTACAGAATTAATGAGATGCTGTAATTGCCGACATTGTTTACCTGCTACTTTGGGAGTATATTTCAAAAGCATATGAATTAGCCATTGCTGGCTTTATAATTAGCATGTGACAACTCTAATTCCAACGGCATGTTTAATCAACAGCAACAGATGGAAATGTGCCTGGTGGTAAGTCTTCCCTTTCACAGCTCCTGATAGCGGGTTTATCCCACTGGTTCTGAGTTATAAGCTGTTTAGCATAGTAAGTGCTAAATTACTGGTAGTATTCTCTTTCTTTTTTGGACCATCAGAGTTTCGATACATGAAAGTAATTCTAATCACCGAAATATATTGAGTACTTACTACATACCACTATTTTTGTTTTTAATATAATGAAGCCTTCAAACAACCTCGCAAATTTTAATATTCCCATTTTGTAGTTGAGGGAATTGAGCCTAGAAAAACAAAGTGACTCGTCAGTGTTGCACAGCTTGCAAGCAGTAGGGTCCAAAGTTGGATTCGAGCTCTTTGGCTCCCAGCATCCATGCTGTTAGCTCCTAGGACCCCACTGGTGTTCTGCAGTAGGAGGCTGTTTGCTGTAGCAGTTTTGGATTCTGCTAACAAAATGGTTGTTTTATGAATCCTATGATTATAGAATCATTTTTCTAACTTTCCTCCTCACCAGGTCCAGCCATATACATTGGAGACAGAAGCTGTGTGCTCAGTTCTTTATTCCATAAACGTGTTAACTCAGGGTCAGTCACTATGCAGTTTGGACTCACCATTATCTATCTCAGAGAACAGCTCCAGGCTACTTTTAGGGAACCCTCTCAATGATGTTCTTTCTACTTGCCCCAGGTTTACTGGACGTCCCTTCACCAAGGCTCCTATAAATATAGCACCTCGTGACTTTACCCCAGGCCCCATAAGCCAGCCCCATCTAGGATTTTGCCACTGCAGCAGAAAAGTGATCCAGCAGCCTTGGATCTCCATGTTTTAAAGCTTCCAGACATAAGATATCAAACACGCAGGGAGGGGATGCCAGTGTTTAGGAATTTGGAGCACTTTGATCTCTCCGTCCCAAGGCACAAATTCTCCTCTTCTCTACCTCAATGGACAGTATAAGTTAAACATATCTGGACTGGAACCAGTGCTTTCCCAAGCTACCCCAAATATTGAGATTATTCTAGGAACTTAAACAATAATTTCAGAAAAAGTGCCCAAATCCCGATCAGTTATTCAGAACCTCTGGAAGTAGGGCCCACACATCTGTCCTTGTGAAAACTTCCCCGTGGAATTCTCATGAAGAGCTGGGGTTCAAATGTATAGCTGTCGAGTGCAAATGCAGAGCTTCTTTAATGTTCTTCCTAAGGAAAAAAGTTGTGTGTTTATATTAAGTCCTAAAACTTACAGGTAAATTGCCTGTAACAGTCATTTCTTATGCACAGAAAGTGTAATCTGAAAAGGTTCTGGCCCCAACAATAGTTCCGAGGTGTTTCGTGGCCTCTGATTTGGAATGTGCTGTTGTTGGAGAAATGACAGCTGTGATGTGATCTGAACTGATACTACTTTCCTTTCTTCGTAATTAACCCCAGCAAAGACCTTTATTTGTTTTGGAAATGTAAGTATCTAGCTGCCAAACATAGTTTAATAGCCTTAGAATTAGAAAACAGTAAATTAGGTTTTTTTTCTCTTTTGTTCCTCAATGATCACTGTCTTTTTCTCCTTCTCTTGGTTAACAAAGAGCAATTCTAAGAGGCTGTGGTCCATTCCCTGATTTTTACACCCTTGGTGAAATTCTTTACAACAAAGGTACACATGTACGCACACACACACACATTATATCAATGTTAGCATGGGAGGGAATTTAGAGAGCCTTGATTTACAAATAGGGAAATGTGCATTTTCTTTCAAATAGCTTGATTCACTTACAGACATGTACATAATATTAATTTTATAGGTTAGACTTAAATAATTTAATTGATTCACTGACAGTCACATATATGTTGGTACTACAACCCAAATGTAACTTTTTTTTTTTTAAGATTTTATTTATTTATTTGACAGAGAGAGACACAGTGAGAGAGGGAATACAAGCAGGGGGAATGGGAGAGGGAGAAGCAGGCTTCCCGTGGAGCAGGGAGCCCGATGCGGGGCTCGCTCCCAGGACACTAGGATCATGACCTGAGCCGAAGGCAGACGCTTGACGACTGAGCCACCCAGGCGCCCCCCAAATGTAACTTTTAATGCACCATGCAATCTCCCTGAATTTGAACGATGAAACTATCCTTTACATTACTCTTTGGCCTGTGGGCTAATGTAGACTACAAGCTAAGATTATCAAATAATTAATTCATCTTAAATAAAGTAAGGGGCATTATGAAGTCACAATTTAAACTGTGCATTCAATAATTAAGTAAAAACAATGAGACATAAAAACTAATTCTACTTGGAAATGGGAGGTGATACTGCCTGTGCATTTTCTGGCCACAGGAAACTAAAACTTTTATAAAGCTAAATGGGGAAAAATCAATTAAATATAGTTTTGTCATTCTTTCAAAGAATGAAAAGATGCCTTGATGCGGACCCTTTAACTCTGCCCCCACCCCATGCCACCTTAATGTGTTTGACTGTCCAGGGCTCTGCACATAGAAAGGCCCGTGCTTGGTTGACACTCTTCTGTCATAGTCTTGAAATTCTTAATAATTATGAATCAGAAGCTTTATATTTTTATTTTGCAGAAACCCTGCAAATCACGTACCATCCTTCTCCACCTCTCCTCCTCACTCCTGTAACTGCCAAACTTGTGCCTGGAATGTCTCCAACATTTCCTGGCTTGATGGGGGAACTTGACCCTCACTCTCCCAGGACAAAGCTGACACTTACTTCCTCTGGCTCTGTCTGTGTTCCTCACCAATCCTGATGTTCTCAACACCTCAACAACCTCAGGAAACCTGAGGACACATTCCAGTAGTATGGCTGTAGCCTGTGAGAACATGCTGGGGTTCCTCACACTTGCCCTTGCTGGGAATGGTCAGCAATCTCTGTACAGACGGATGAAAGGTGACTCCAAACTTTGCCGTGAAAGAGAGAAGGCGGCAAGGGGGTCAACGCTCAGAGACGAAGACCCTTTGCTCTTCTTTGTTCCCGCTTTTATTGGTACTTCAGGAGAATTACAAATCCTTATCACTGTGTCTCAAGCACGGGATGTGTGACAAGGGGTCTTCCTGAAACTGGGAGCATTTATGGGAAAGATACGAAATGCTAATCTCCGTGTTCTACTAAGCATAGCCTAAGGGACAATGCATACATCTCTTAGATCACAGGGCAGCTGTTTGGGCTAAGAGAGCTTCGGGGAAGGTAACTCCCCTCAACAGTCCAACGGCATAGTGTCCACGCGGGCCCCTGCATTCCAAAGGCCCACGCCCTTCTCCGAAACCTTCCCTGCCCTCAGCGGCCTCCATGTTACATTTTAGCAAGCCAGGTATTTTGGCTGATTTCATGCTGTACATTAACCCCAAGATACCCTCATCACCTATCCTAGCCACTGGTAAGAATCAAGGCATCAGTGGAAAACTGGAAATTATTTTGGATACTCAGTACACCCATTCCATACAAAATGCAGAAAGAGAAGACATCCACATATCTGTTGCATCTCCACCTCCCTTTTCCATGCTTTACACATCACATTTAATCTTTACAGTTAGTCTTGTTTCTTTGACAACACACTAAGAAGCCATCTACGCCTGAGAATGGCTCTTTTGTTCCCTCTTACACTGGTTCTATTAGCTTTAGTTTCAGAAGATGACATGTTCTTGATATTTCTTCAAATTCTAGTCTCATATTCCATTTTCAATCTTACTATATGCAGATGGCACACATATGCAAAGTCATTCTAATGGTTAAAATGTGGTTTTTTTTTCTACGAAAAGAGGCGTATTTTCTCTTGTTAAAAAAATAATTTCTTAGAAGCCAAGCAGCTCATTGGATTTGGGTGAAGTATCTTCACCCTAACAAAATGACTTGATCAACACACACACACACACACACACACACACAAATACGCCAACTGAGAAATTAATGGAGCCTACATTCAAGATGTTTAGTGTTTTCAGCCATGCTGGCAAGTTGAGCTATTAAGGAAGGAATTGCAAACAAGAAAATCATACCACAGCCATTTTATTAATATAAAAGAACACTTCAATATGTGAATAGTCCCAAGTTCAAAAACAGTTGGTAAATATTTTCTCAAGGAAACAATTTGAATCCCATGGAAATGAATATAAGAAATAAGAGCAAATGGCAGAGGATACAGAGGTTCTGGAAGTAACATCCAGGCTTTAAGTGTGTTTCTTTATCTTTGACGCTGCATTCAAAATAAAATTCACTGTCCTCAAAATGATCGGCATTTATTTTTTCTTGGACTATACATGCTCTTGTATTTTTACTCACAAAACTACATGTGTCATAAAATAACTATTATCTTTTCTGGTTTTACTAAAACTTTTGAAAAAATAATCTCTATGCAAATAATTGTGTGCGTGTGTTTGCCTGAAATAACATTGTTATCTGCAGAGTGGGTTTCTATGATGAAAAACTCTGAAATTACACATTTCCTAGAACTTCTACTCAAACGTGTATGTGTATTTCCCGTGTTCATCTATTCAAACACTCTGATACATTATGAAAGTATTTATTGATAAGATGGCCTTATTAAATGATTCAAACAAGTCAAAGTCAATTTAAAGACAGCCCTTGAGCACTTTACATTGGTGTTATTGGGGTACATAGGACAATTCTCTGGAAAAAGACCTTCCCTTATGCTCATGTTACAGTCATTGTCTGTATCTCTCAAGTTCACAGTTGCCAGCCAGACTCTGATTATACGGACAACAAATAACAAGACCCCAAGCACTATTTTAATTACAAGCTTTGGTTAATTTTTAATTGATATGTTCCTTCTACATGCATACACAATCAAAGATGTGACAATCTGACTAACTTGCTTACCTGTCATTTAGCAAATTGATTAAAAGCTACATTTGAATATTGAAACTTCATTAGAGGGATAGTTTAATAAGCCATGTATGGTGAGGTGTGGAAGAATGTACCAGAAATGATAGTAAAAAATATTTACTTTTTGTGGGCTATTTGTTGATAGATTAATATGTGTTCATTTACATTTTAAGACCTCTGTGAAAACAAGGTCAGCTTAAGTGTGTGACGTGACTTTTCCTTTAAATGAATTTGAGAAAAAGAAACAATAGCAGTTAACCATGAACAGAATGCAATCACTAGATGAATCTCACTGAGCAACTACTGTAACAATCTACCCTTGATTATATAAAAATAGCATCTCACCAACTATACCAGTTTTGCTCACTTAGGAGTATTTTCATCCAAGGAAATAAGTAAGGCTCCCAGCTTTTCAAGTGCCATTATTTGTGACACTGGTACACCTCTCTTTTTAAGAATGACACCGCCATTACCTAGCAGTAAACTAATCAATCATAACCCCTTTGATTGGAGACTTGGGAATTTTGAAAAGCAAGTCATTAAAATTAAATTCCCAAGAGAAAAAGCTCATGCTTCTACTCCCTTACTTAGACATATCCTCAGTGGTAGCCCATTGTCATTCTTTGGGGAGGATTTGCACTGGAGGGATAGTTTAAATTTGTATGCGAGTGTGATGAATATGAAAATGATCAAACAATAAAATTCTACTCTTATCTTTAAAATATATACATTTACGTAGGATGGACTCTGCGTGTATTGTTTTCTTTTTAGTCACTAACTTCCATAAGTTTAAACACACACACACACACACACACACACACACAGAAAAACAAGGAATTAAAATAATTAGGCAGGTTCTACTGATTCTATATGCTCGCCTACTATATATATTCACAAAGAAGATGAGAAGAATTGAGAATTGCCTGGAGTAATTTCTAGACTCATTTGGGTACCATGCATCTTGTTGGATTTTATTATTATCCTCATAACATGTAGTAAAATAATCCAACATGCATTAATGTTAGTGAATAATTATAAGGCAGCATGACAACTCTATAATTTCTTGGTAATGAAGAATAAAAACAATGAAAGCAGCAGAAGAACAGAGCGGAAAGGAATTTGAAAATATTCCCTTTCTGATAAAACATGGGCACTTTGTGGTTTTATACATATTCAAATTCACCACACTTATTGATTTCCTGTTGCTTTTGAGAACTGTGGATATTCAGATTTGAATATTCCTTGATGAGCTTATGATCAATTAAATATTAAATAATTTAAAATTGGCTAAAATGTTGGCATTATAAGTACAGTGTAAACTATCAGGCTATGGGGAATTAGGAGTAAGAACAAGGAAAATTCCTTGGAAGGAAGTGATGGTTTAGCTTTTCTTGCAAAGCGAGTAGAATAAAGTAGCTTCAGAATGCAAGGGTGTCAGTGGATCATGATGAAATTATTTAACATCAGTTTTATCAGCTAGACTCTAAGATATTTAAGTTCAGGATGAGTATCAGGCTTACCCCCTCCTGTTGTCTCCGTGCCTGGCAAAGAGTAGGTGTTTAATAATATCAGTTGAATGGATAAATAGAATACAACAGACTGCATTTTTGTGTCAAAAGTCAAGACAGAGATTCAGTAAAGAATTATTCTACCAATAGCAAAATTTGGCCAAAGCTTTGTTATTTATGGAATAGAAAGTTTAGAGCTTGGCTGCTAGAGATTGAATTAAGTATATGGTGCTATTAGTACAAATAGAGAGTCAGGACAAAGTTTGTCTTGAGTGACAGAAGAAAAATGTAAGCTCAAGACATGCTGAATTTAGAAATCCAGAACATCACACATGACAAACCATCAGGTCAGTAGTTCAATATACAGAGGTGGATGCCAGAAGAGATATTTAAGCTTTAATCCACAGATTTCTGTAACTTCACCTACATAGACAGATAGATAGGTAGGTAGGTAGATAGAGATAGAGTTGTAAGTAGAGGTTCAGATTTAGAGGTTGGTTTAGGGGTAAATATAGATTTTTATACATTTAGATATATATAGCCCATAAGGTTTAGAAGTCATATGGAAAGAGGTAATATTTAGACCTAAAGGCATGAATAGGATTTCTAAATAATATGAATTATTTAGAATAAAATATATAATAAATTAGAATAAAGTAAAAATTAGAACAAAACACATAAATAATTATTTTAATATATGAATTAATTTTAACAATCAGTATTTTAACATGTGTAAGTCAAAATATTATAGAAAACATATAAATATGTTATAATCTTGTAGAATTAAGCACATTTTGGTTATTTTTTGAAATGATTTTTATTTTGCTCAAATCTAGACCAAAAAGCTAACATAGGGGATAAGAGCAGAAATTAATTTTCTCCTAACAGTAGCAGTTGAGATTTTAAATCACCAGTCATGTGATTTATTGATCCAAGCTTCATTCAAAGTGTTTTGGGCCTGCCATATTGGCAAAGTATGTTGATGTTTTAATTACTTTTTTCCTCTTTATTCAGTAACTGTCATTATCAAGTGATCTTACATAAGGAAGGCCAGCAAGCCAGAGAATAATATTGCTTTCAATAATAAATCTATTCATATATTATAAAATCCTACCTCAGGGAATAAAAGAAGACTTTAAAAAATAGTAAATGCTCTCTTCTTCAGGATTAGAATATTTACTATTTAAAATTGTTGTGTTTATACCAAATTAATCTGTGAATGAAATTCAACTGAAATCAAATTCCCCAAGTGTTTTCCTATCTTTGTATCTAGTCAAAATAGTCCTAAAGGTTTGTAGTATAAAAATATTAACACCCCAAATTGACATATAGAGAGGGCCTTGCCCTATCAAGTATAGAGCATTTTCTTAGTAAATTGTTATCGAATGAATAAATGAAGGAATGAATGAAAGGAAAAGCTGGAAGAGTTGCCGCGGGTAAAAAAAGAACACTCTGAGATACAGTGCAAAGGAAAGATCTAAAAATCAGAGTGGAGCAGATGTTGAGAAAAATTGGCAATACATCTCCCACACTAAACATGAGGTGTCATTGGATAAATTCCAAGAGTGTGGGGCCCTGAGGGTAACCACAGCAACATCAAGTCCCAAATCCAACCCAACACCTAAATAAATTAAACCAAGTCCTCATAATAAATGCAGAGCAGGTAGAAAAGCATGCCCACTTTTAGGCCTAAAATCTATTTACCTCTGTCACTACTGTCCTACACGAGAGGTCTGGGTTTAAAAAATAAAGAATCATAAGGCATAAGGAAAGACAAGAAAAAAACAACATACTGCCAAGAGACAAAGCAATCAGCTAAGTATGACTCACATATTACATAGATATTTAGACTATCTGACAAGAAATGTAAAATAAATGATTAATAGTTTAAAGGCATTAACAGAAAGGTAGACATGAGACAAGATCAAATGGGAAATTCCAGGGAGATATCAAAACTATATGAAAGAATGGAAATGGAGATGAGAAATGAGAAATGAGAAAAAAAGAAAACACAGTAATGTAGATAATAGAATATCTTCAGTGGGCTCATTTGTGGACTCAGCTCAGACAAGGAAAGAAAGAATCAGCTTGTAGAGAAGTCAACAGAAACAAAGCCACCAGAAATACAAAGAAAATAAAAGATAAGAGAGCATTCAGGGGCTATAGTACAATATAAAGTACTCTGATATGTTCATTGTTGTGGGAAACAAAGGAAAAAGAAAAACTGAATTTCCTTACTACCTACAGCCCACTGACAAGTCCTCGAAACAGGGAGAGTGACATTCCTTTAGGAACTTAGTTGTCTCAAAGTTAATGCTTTGCCAGGGGCAAAAGGCAATCCTAGCCCGACCCCAAGGATCTTGTAAGTCTACTGTAACATATAAAAATTCCTTTGGAAATGTCCTTTATCTCTAGCCCCCAAGATATATGATGGCAGTCATCCTCCAAGCATATGATCCACCAATATACATCTGAAGGGTCTCATGACTAAGGTTTTATTAGACGGTAATAAATGACATTTTCCCAACAATAGCTAGCCACCTCGATGTCCCGGAAACCTTGCTTCCAAAACTCCTTAGAGACTTACGCTATCCCTAACCCCCTCCCAACTTGAAAGTATATAATGAGCCACTCCTCATGACCCCAGTGCAGCTCTTTCTGTCCATGGGACCCATCCTCGTGCTTTAATAAAATCACCTTTTGCACCAAAGACATCTTTGAATTCTTTCTTGGCCATCAGCTTCGAACTCCAACATCATTTCTATAACATTCGTGATTATAATACTAGAAATGAGAAGACAGAGAAATTGACAGAAGAAACATTTGAAAAAAATGGAGAGAAAGAATATTCTAAAAAATACAGCTGGACACTAAATCACAGATCTAAGAAGCTTTAAGAGCAACAAGCAAACTACCGTTATTTTTTGTAAGTTTTTATCACTTTGACAGAAGATATCCCAGTTAAAACCTTTTTTTTTTTTTTTTTAATGGCAGGCCCAAATGCAACTTCTTTGACCTTTGATGCTATGGCTAACAGGTTGCAGATTACACTTTCCAGGCCCCCTTGACAACTGGCTTCTTGTTAGTTTCTGCCAATAAGAAGCACAGATGGGAGATCAGTTGGCGTGAGTATGGCAGAAGCCACTTTCTTTCTCATTCTGCGTCTGGCAGCATTTCTAGATGTGTGCATCTGTTAAGAATTTCTAGCTTTAACCACAAGACTCAACTTTCTCTATTCCAGCAAGTGGTAACTCCACTCCTAGCCCTTCCAGGACTGGTCATGTGCCCCTTCCTCAGACTTTGAAGGCTCTGACACCTCCTCACCTTAATTCACCCTGCTGGGTTGCAGGGGCAAATGGCTGATGCTTATTGCAGATACTAACATCTGAGTTAATTCACTGCCCCCTTCTCTCTCTCTCTCTCTGCACTTCCAAGAGATGCAACTAGTTTTCTTTACAGTTTACAGTCAAAACTCTTTACAGTGGCTTTAGTTTTCCTGCCAGGACAACAACTAATAAAGAAGAAAAGACGCACGAGGGTACAAGGTAGCTCCCTGCTCTTGTTTGTTCAATGATATGTTGTTAAAACTAAATCCAAATATATATAATTTTGCAAATCTCTGAGCAAGAGGCAAATATTAAAATTAATCATAAGTTGTAATATAAACATAGGCTTCCATTGACAAATACCTAACCCACTAAAAACATACTATTGTTAATATGTGTTTGCAAAAAAAACATCCAAGTATCCACATTCCTGTCTGAGAAGGACTCCCAAACTGACCATTGGAAAATGCCATGGAAAATGTTAGAGACTCACCCTAGGAAATTTAAGGAAACTAATTCTGATCGAGTCTCTTATTTTTCCATAATTTACATGCATATTTTATTTGATTTAACTTCACAACTTCACACATTTATGAAAGAATATATTCTAATCCTTTTTTATAGAGACTAAGGGAGATTAAGTGTCTCTTTTCAATGTGAACCAAGTTCTGTTAAGACTTCAAATTCCATGTTGCTTCCATTATACCATTGATTTTGTTATTAGTTTTCTGTAACTCTTTTAGCTTTGGAAGAACCATTCTCCAGACAAGTAATATCAAAAGATTGTATAAAGCACACAAAATAAGCTATAAGATCTAGAACTGCTCTTTAAATATGGTAAACACTAGCCACATGGGACTATTTAAATTTAAATTAAAATTAATGAGCATTAGGTAAAATTAAACATGTTATTTCCTGATTAGCACTAGCCAAATTTTAATGCTCAGTAGCCACATGTGGCTCATGACTATAACATTGGCTAGCAGAGCTGTAGAACTTTTCTATCATCTTAGAAATGCCACTAAACAACATTGATTGAGAATATAAGATATTCACAAAGGGAAAGTAAGCACATCCTGTATGCTGTCTGGGATTAATTCTATGTCATTCCCAATGTTGCTCTTTAATATACTTCAAGGGCATGTCATAGAATTTCTGAGATTAGTTTCCAAGTGATAAAGTAAAAAGAATAAGATCTTCAGGCCAGATGCCCACAAAACTTAAAATCCAATATTGCATCAAGATTTCTTGAGCATATTGACAAATAGACAAATGGAGTAGTCAGGATTCAGGTCCCATTTCTCAAATTGGAAACAATGAATAAAATTCAGAAAAAAGATTAACACACATAAGAAATTATTGCCTAGAATCTGTGAAATATGAAATAGCAATCATTGCCTTAATGAAACAGGAATAAATCATCAAAATCACTTTAATGAAGAAGTAGGACAGCTGTTTGTTAAGAATGTCAAAACTCATCTTCAAACACAGTATGTGGACACCATGCCTAAGAAAGAAAATCACATTGAATGGTGCTTAAAAAAGATCAACTCTTAACATGAACCAAGAAAAGCTGCCTCCTTTCTCTCGCAATAAGCAGAAATATGGGGATTGACAGCAAGATGAGAAACGGGAAAATTATTAGTCGTACCCAAGTTAATAATAGTAGCACCAAGAGCAACGAGAATGACCACTGTCACTCACAAAACCATTTGCACAGTGCCAAGCGAGTGACACTTGTTACCCACCACCAAGGGAGGAGTTCCCCATACCTACCACCAGGAGGAGCAGTAGTTCTAGGATGTCAGCACACTGGCTTGCAGGTTCAAAGGTTGCTAGAAAGGACACTACTCACAGGCTTTACCAGAAAATAGACAGAGAAAGATCAGTCTCTATAGTAAGACTTGGTCCCTCATGGCTGGAGGGCTCCATCCTACAGCTAACGCAGGGAGACGGTCTCAACACACCCCTCTTGTGCTGCAAGCAAAGAACCACATTTATTCCCCACCAAGAACAGAGATAGCACTGGGGTTAGCCAGATGTCAAATAACACACAGTTAGGCTGAACAAAGAAGTCCGTATCAAATCTGGAATGAGGAAAGACATTCTCAAACAAGGCACAATGCCTGGCACAGGCTATGGGGGCTCTTTATCTCCATGTAGGGAAATATTCTAGACCCAAGGCACACTCTCTGAGACCATGCAAGTGTGATAACTGCCTTTCCTACCCACATTCTCACAAGTTCACTTTTTCTTCTCTCCATTAGATCCTCTGTATGTGTTATAGGATGATACTGTTGTGTTTGGTTTTTTTTTTTAAATAACTCATAGGTTCATTAGAAAAACAAATGAAATAGTAACTATAAGAAAACTTCAATTTTTCAAACCAAAGGGTGCTATATAAATACAGCTGTTGTCATATATGTCCAAAATTTGAATTTGACAATTTCTTGTTAAGAACATCAATGTATAGAAAGCATGGCAGCAGATTGGACATAGTTGTCATTAGCTAATATGTTGGCTTTCCTGACTCATATCATACCACTGGGGACTTCCATCCCAATAGTGGGTTACATGATGAAATCCTTAAAGGGATAATTGTATTGATGATAAGCAGAGTCATTCTGAAGAAATATGAGGCGATTCCCATTAGAAAAACACAGAGATTCAGGGGAAAATAGTTAATGTCTGTTTTTCTACCCTGTATCTTTCCTGTAAAAGTTGAAAATTAACAAGTTATCTCAAAGATTACAAAATAAAGGCCTAATTGCCTCCAAGCTGTGCCCAGCTTTATGCCTTTTTGATATCGGTAGGGATACTTTAGACCTTCATTCTCCTCTGCATCGGAGGCTTTAGTTAATGACAGTACAGCTAACGATACATATTAACTCTCATTTATAAAGTTTTTCTGTGCCTCACTCCACTTACGTGATCTCATTTGCATCTTACACTAATCCTTCAATATTGGTATTACTGTCTCCATCATACAATAAAGGAGTCCTTAGCTTTACAAAAGTTAAGATTTTTTTCAGAGTCACACCACAGATAAGCGGTAGACTATAAGACATCTTACGTATCTTACTCCTAGTTTCAAGCTCTTTCCTAAACAGTACTCACTCAAGGGAACTGAATAAATAAAGTAGATTTGAGTACTCATAATCATCCCTCCAAATACTGCCACTTTGGAACCTGATCATAATATCCTACTGGAAAAAAATGTAAAGAGAAACTTAATTATCATGTTTATTTGAGAGAAGCCAAAATCAAAAGCAAAATAAAACCGTGTCGAAAAACAATATATACAAAGCAAAGAGTTGACTAGTGTCGCTAGCAGACTGAAGAGAAAAATAAGTAAATATGACAAATCTACACCAATGGAGTTCTGTTTTCTAGGAGAAGACATTTTTTAAATGAAATAAATAAAAGCTTACTTTTTACAATCAAAACAATTTGTAAAGTGTAAATACATGCACTGCTAAGGTGGTATATGAATAACTGGGCAATAACACTATTTGGAACAACAAGAAAAGGGGCCACTTGCAACTTGTATTTTGAGAATCTATAAAATGAAATTGAAAAGGGGGTTTCAAGCTACAAACAGCACCATCTTACTTTTATAATGTTCATTGCAATTTATGTTAGAGAGAAAAATTGCCCAGATTCTTACCTGACCAGGTTGGAGTTATAGTCATGGTACCCAAGTGGTTCCAGGGGGAAAAAAAAATATATATATATATATATATATATGTATGTATGTATATATATATGTATGTATGTATGTGTATATATATATGTATGTATGTATATATATGTATGTATGTATGTATGTATGTATATATATATAAATATATTGTTTTTCCTGGTTACAAGGTAAGATGACTTCCTATTAAATGGCAAGGCATTTCCACATCAATTACCTCTTTACAACTTGCTACTAAGGAAAGCCACAGGAGTTGGGACTTATACATTAAAGAATGAAATAGTTTTAGAGACAAAATTTAGCCCTCATTAATTTTGGCAGGAAAATGTGGGTTTATCCACTAAGGAAAGTGGGTGTCACTTTGTATCTTGAAAAATTAAGACAAAAGGACGGTTCGTTGGAACAAGCTGAAAAAGAAATAAAACACTTTGTAGTTTGGAGATTTGGGTTGAACTTCTGAAACCCCCTCAACAAGCTCTATAACATTGGTCATGGCAAATAACCTCTCTAATGCCTACAGTGTTTTATAGTAAATACCCCACTCAGTGGGCTTTTGTGAAGATTGCGTAATACGTGGTTGAAAGAAAACAAACAAAATAAACCTTGGCAGATTATTAACCATTTTGAATATCATTGTTATTATCTTTGTCAATAATAGGGAAGGAGGAACTGGTACAATTCACCAACAAAAGACCCAAGGAAAACACCTAGAATCCATAAAAGGAAGTTTCTTTAGCTTGCTGCAACAAGGGAGAGAGAAATAGTGTGGAGAGTAACCCTGGGGCGTTTTGATGAGAGCCAGCTGGGAGAGACTGAATGATTTTTTTTAAAATAAGAGCGTAATTGAGATATCATTCACATACCATAAAATCAACCTTTTAAAGCATATAATTCAGTGTATCTTAGTATACTCAACAAGTTGTGCGATCATCATTATTATCTGATTTCAGATTTCTTCATTACTCCAAAATGAAAAACTATGACCAGCAGTAGTCGGTCCCCACTTCTCACTACACCTAAACCCTGGCAACCACAAATTTGCCTCTGTCTCTGTGGATCTGCCTATTCTGTTCCTTTCTTATAAATGGAATCATGCAATATGTGGATTTTTTTTTTTTTTGTAACTAGCTCCTTTCATGTAATATGGATTTCAAGGTCCATATAGACGCTGTAGTGCGTCTCAGTACTTCATTCCATTTTATTGTAATATTCTGTTAAGTGGATAAATGATATTTTGGTTTTCCACTTATCAGTTGATGACAATTTGGGTTGTTTCCACTTTTTAGCTATTACAAAGAATGTTGCTATGAACATTTGCGTATAGATTTTTGTGTGCATGTATGTTTTTAATTCTCTTGAGTAAAGATCTAAGAATAGAATTGCCGGGTCTTACAATAACTCGACATTTAACATTTTGACGATTTGCCAAACTGTTTTTCGTCCACAATGACTGCCTCATTTTGCAATTCCACCAGTAATGTAAGAGGATTCCAATTTCTCCACCTACTTAAAAACACTTGCTTATTATCTCTTTGTTTTTTGTCATCCTACTCTGTGCAAAATGGGATCTCATTGTGGCTTTGATTTACATTCTGCTTATGACTAGTGATTTTGAGAATATTTTCATGTGTTTACTGGCCATCTGCACATTTTCTTTGCAGAAATGTCCATTCACAACTTTTGTCCATGTGGTATTGGATTTCTTTATCTTTGTATTATTGACTTTTTAGAGTCTTTATATATTCTAGATGCCAGTTTATTAGTAGATGCATGATTTGCAATATTTTTTTTCCTATTCCACAAAGGTTTTTTTTTTTTTTTTTACAGCTTTTTTGAGCATATACCAACATACAATCAAAATAATAAAATCGTATCTATCACCTGCAGAATTTTCCTATGCCCCTTTGGGAGGTGTGCATATGTGTGTATTTTAAGAACACTTAACAAAAGTTCTATCTTCTTTACAAATTTTTAAGAGTGCAATCCTGTGCTGTTATCTGTTTCCTTTGTCAATGCAGTTCTTTAAAGCAAAAATGTCATTAAATTGATGAAGTCCTACTTATTTACTTATTTTGGCTGCTTGTGCTTTTGGTGTTATATCTAAAAAAAACATTTCTTAATCCAAAGTCATGAAGATTTCTCCTGTGGTTTCTTCTGCCACATTGTGGAACTCACTAGTTTTAATAGTTTCTCCCAAGTTTGTGCACGTGAATGCATGTGTGTGTGTAACTCTTAGCATTTTCTACACACAAGGTCATGTTATTTGAGAATAGGGACAGTTTCACTACTTCCTATATGGGTGCCATTTATTTAATTTTCTTGCCTAATAGCTCAGTCTAGGACCTCCATGTAGTGCTGGATGAACGTGGTGAGTGTGGACATCTTCTTTTCCCAAACATAGGGGAAAAGCTCTCAGGCTTTCATCATTAAATAATGTTAGTTGTGGATTTTTCATAGGTGCCTTTGTCTTCTATTTCTAGTTTGTTGAGTGTTTTTATCAGGAAAAGATGCTGTATTTTGTCATGTTTTTTCTGAATCTGTTGACATTATCATACGGATTTTGTCCTTTATTCTATTACTGTGGTATATTATGCAGGTTAATTTTTGTATGTTGAACTAATCTTGCATTCCTAGGAAAGGCTCCCTGGTTGTGGTATATAATTCAATATTGCTGGGTTACGTTTGCTAGTATTTTGCTGAGGAACTTTGCATTTATAGCCCTAAGAGATATCGGCCACTAGTTTCCTTCACTTGTGGTGCTATTGCCTGTTTTGGTAACAGAGTAATACTGGCATCATAAAATGAATTGGAAAATGATTCGTCCTTTTCCATTTTCTGGAAGTGTTTGGTATATTGGTGTTATTTTTTAATTAAACATTTGGTAGAATTCACCAGTGAAGTCACATGGTCTTAGGCTTGTCTTTTTGAAAACAAATAATCTGTTAGAAATTCAATCTATTTATTTGTTACAAGTCTACCTTATTTAATTTTTTATGTGCAATTGTTCATAGTATTTTCTTGTAGTTTTTTTTTTTTTTGTCTAAGTTTCTGTAAGGTCATTAATAATGTCTCCCATTTCATTCATGATTTGAATCTCCTCTACTTTTTTTTAAATTTTTTAAAATTTTATTTTATTATGTTATGTTAATTACCATACATTATATCATTAGTTCTTGATGCAGTGTTCCATGATTCATTACTTGCATATAACACCCAGTGCTCCATGCAGAACGTGCCCTCTTTAATACCCATCACCAGGCTAACCCATCCCCCCACCCCCTTCCCCTCTAGAACCCTCAGTTTTTTTCTCAGAGTCCATAGTCTCTTACGGTTTGTCTCCCCCTCCAATTTCCCCCCTTCATTTTTCCCTTCCTACTATCTTCTTCTTCTTTTTTTTTTACTTTTTTAACATATAATGTATTATTTGTTTCAGAGGTACAGGTCTGTGATTCATCAGTCTTACACAATTCACAGCGCTCACCATAGCACATACCCTCCCCACTGTCTATCACCCAGCTACCCCATCCCTCCCACCCCACCCCCCACTCCAGCAACCCTCAGTTTGTTTCCTCAGATTAAGAATTCCTCAGTGAGATCATATGATACATGTCTTTCTCTGATTGACTTATTTTGCTTAACATAATACCCTCTAGTTCCATCCACGTTGTTGCAAATGTAAGATTTCGTTTTGTTTTTGTTTTTGTTTTTGTTTTTGATGGCTGCATAATATTCCATTGTATATATACACCACATCTTCTTTATCCATTCATCTGTCGATGGACATCTTGGCTCTTTCCATAGTTTGGCTATTGTGGACATTGCTGCTATAAACTTTGGGGTGCATGTACCCCTTCAGATCCCTACTTTTGTATCTTTGGGGTAAATACCCAGTAGTGCAATTGCTGGATCATAGGGTAGCTCTA
>NC_058405.1:94707370-94758471 GCF_002201575.2 Neomonachus schauinslandi | reverse complement strand
TTCCCACCAACAGTGTAGGAGGGTTCCCCTTTCTCCGCATCCCCGCCAACATCTGTCATTTCCTGAATTATTAATTTTAGCCATTCTGACTGGTGTGAGGTGGTATCTCATTGAGGTTTTGATTTGGATTTCCCTGATGCCAAGCAATGTTGAGCATTTTTTCATGTGTCTTTTTTTTTTTTTTTTTGGTTAGTCTAGCTAAAGATCTGTCAATTTTTTTTTTTTTTCAAAGAACCAACTTTTGGTATTACTGACTTTCATCTACGCAGTTACTTTGGCTGTGCTCTTTATTTCTTCATGTGGATTTGAATTATTATCTAGTATTCTTTCATTTTAGCTTAAAGGACCCGAATTCGTATTTCTTGTAGGACAGGTCTGCTAGCAAAAAATTTTCTCAGATTTTGTTTACCTGGAAATCTCCTAATTATGCCATAATTTTAGAAGGGTAGTTTTGTTAGATTAGAATTCCCAATGATCTTTCATTCATTCAGTTCTTTGAATATCTCATCCCACTGCCTCCTGCCCTCCATGATTTATATTTATTTCTTCATATATATGTAATATATATAATACCAGTATATACTTATAATATTTATGTAATTTTTGACAAGGTACAAAAAGTTACCACTTCTTAAAACTCTTCACAAGAGCAGTAGTAAACAGTGGCCAGCAGCACATGATTTCTCAAGAAAGGCAGCTGCTAAACTTAATGAATATTTCCCTGTATAATGTCTCTTATATTTAGTGGAATATTCTTCCTTTGAGGGCCGATTTAATGTTGGTAGAGGATGAGGAGACTCTAATTAGAGTATCTGCTCTCTTAAAGGTGAGGTCAACTTTGACTCTGCATTAATGCATAAAACCACATTCCTCACAAGCTTACAAGGAATGGGTTATGGGTTCCTTAGGTTTTAGTTAGTGGCTGTTCTGTTCTTTGATGGAAAGTGATGTGCAGTGAGGTGTTACTGCCCTGTAGTGTTAAGGAAACCCCAAATTATCTCATTAAAAAAAACACAGGATTCAATATTGAGAGTTTCTAGATTTGTTCTATCATTTATTGAGCACAAGCTATGGGTCAGATATAATACTAGCCACTTAGCATATGTCATCTTATTTAATCATTGCTACACCTCAATGAAGCAAACTTTGAAATCCCACTGTTATACAAAATAACTTATAAAGAGTTTAAGTAAGATATTTAAAAAAAATTAATCTGGCATTGCAGGGAACACAGCTTCATTTTGGACTTCTAGCCTCGAGAACTGTAAGAGAATACATTTCTGTTGTGTTAAAAAAAAAAAAAGAATAACACTGTAAGAATAGCAGACAAATAAATTAAACAGAAATTTTAAAAAGTAATTTGGCAAATAACAGAACTATGATTTGAACTGAAATCTGACTCCAAATTGCTTCTATCAAAATAATGTGACAATTTCTACCAAGAGCCAGAGTCTGCTATTACAACTGTCGAAAGAACAGACAGTTCACCTGGGATGAAGTAGCAAATCAGAGGCTCAGTTACACTGGCTGACCTGACATCTGTATTGTTTCTGGTTAGGAGATGGAGACTCAAGGACTAAAATGAGTGTTTGAGCAAATAATGTGGGAGTGGTAATGAAGGCCAAAATAGAAAAAAGCAAAACTTCTTTCTGGTTGAAGGGGTAAAACATAAGACTCGGGCATTGTAGATAAAGAGGTGGCTAGCTGCAAAGATGGTGAAGCAGGGGGCAATGGATTAAATAAGAACAAAGTGAGAAAATCCAAGGTTAATTAAGTTTCACAAACTTCTCTGCAGAAGCTTTGTGTTCATTGCACATGTGTTGTGATTGTGGATTGATGAGTGGGAAAGGCAGATTTAGAAGAACACAATTCATAACTAAATGAACATTGTGAAAAATTGTCTTCCAGATTCAATTAATTGAATGGGCTTAGGTTATCATGCATATGAAATTTTTATTCCAAGATTAGCATGCCTTTTTGAGGAGCTAGAGAGGAAACCATTTCATAGATTCCTTTTGCAAAGTGGTCATATTTTCCGAACTAACCAAATACTCTCTTTACTCTCTTTCTCTTTCTCTTTCTCTCTCTCTCTCTAAATAATCTAAGAAAATATGATTTATTAACTTATTTAAATTTTTCGTGCAAGATAAATGAGTTTCCTGAAATGAACAATACCTGCAACTGAGAGGATTTCATGAAAATTTGTGATGTACAGCCTTTAAATATTATAGACAAAACATTCCTGAAATTTGAAACTACATGTTATTTCCTTGATAAGCAACATGACTCAACAATCCACTTTTATGTTAGCAGAAGGTTTGTACCAGTGAATTTTAAAAACTCATTGCAACTTTTTACCAGTGAAAAATACTAAAACATGGAGTGTTTTTCATCAGTCATCATAGTAAGTCTATTTTCTCAGAAGGAAGCAGTGCATGATCTGAAGGATTTATGAAGTTGGGAAGACTGAAATGACTAGAACAGACATTTGACCCTTCACCCAATACATCCTAAACCATCACGTCCGTTTGGGAGTTAGCAATGTTATCTTTTCAAATGCCCAGGTTAACATCTAGCCATCTTCACATTAAGAAGAATTGGGAGGTTGGCATGGCAACAGAGTGAAATGTATAAGACACAAAACTGACTCAGCAAAACACAGATCTGAAATTATTCTGACCAGCAGAGGTTACTGAAAACTGTTTTCCATGGCAGTTTCTTTCTATACCGAACCATTTTTTAAACTTGTGGGCCTCAGTGTATATATACTTTGGGTTCATTTTGAGAGTAGTGCTTGATAGTTGTAAGTTATTTTTGTGCTCAAGTGGTACAGATAATTATGTATTTAGTAAATACTTACTTAATAGAAACTATTTCTTGTCATGGTGTAGAATAGTCAAAAAGAGTCCATTTGAGACAACATGGCTAGGGTAAAAAAAGCATAAGATGAATAAAATTGGCCTGCTGTCTTGTCTAAGGAAAGAATAAGCATCCGCCCATGTGGAATAATTTGAGAGTTGATAAATGGGTTTCTCCAATCCTCTTCTGTTCACTAGGGTGACTAAAATTCTAAGCATTCAGAATCATGGACTCAGAAAATTGTGTATTTTCAGTGACCTCAGACGTCCATTAATCCACCTCTGTCATTTTAACAACGAGAAAACGGAGACCCAGAAAAGTGAAGTAAATTTGTGTAGGTCATATAGCCAATCTTTAGCACAACTAAGCCATCGATTAAGTATTACCAACTCCTATTATTATATTCTGTAAGTATGTGGCAGTGAAGCAGCTATTTGCTAAAATGAGATCTGTTATACTCATTTCCCTCCAAAATGATCAATATCACTAACACTATTCTCTACTCCTTGTTGCCATTCCTTTGTTACAGTTTAATTTGATTTAAGTCCATCCTTCTTATGCCTCAAGATCTAACTGAACTTCATCCCGGCTTACTCGGGACTCTATTAGGCATTTCAGCTGATCATCTCTGTATGTGTGGTGATATCTCTCATTTGCTGTTTACCAAACATTGCCAGATGGCATTTCTTGAACTGTCATCTTACAATTTTGTTTACTTGCACTTATAAATTGGCCTTGGCTTCACAATATTATAAGATATAAGGAGTTAGAGTCTGCGTTCATTATTTTTTTTATAATTGTGTGCTAAACATGAGATAATGGATATGTAGAGATTTGAAGGTGCTATGGTTGCAATATTGAGATTGAATTTAAAAGGAGCAAAAGTATATGTAAAGAAGAACAAATAGATGATTTAATTTATCCACTTGTCGATATTTTTATATCAACAGGTAACACATCTAACACAGATCAATATAAATTCCGGACTGATTAAAGAATTAAATGCACATGAAACCATAAGAGACACAAATAAAACTGTATTCAAGCTAAGGAAGTCTTGCTAAGTATAAATGCTTTGGGACACAGAATAAAGGAGATTCCTGGTAGATCTAAGCACCTTTCCTTAAAAAAAATAATAAAATGCTTTAAATATTACCATAAATAACTTAATCGGGGTCAATATTTGACACGTTTAAAATGCAAAATGCTAATATCTCTAATGCACAGAAAGCCTTAAAAATGTACGATAAAAAACTTAACATCACAAGAAAAAAATGGTCAAAAAATATAAACAAAAAGGTCATATAATAAAAAAACAGATGGTTAATTAATATGGTAAGACATTCAGTCTCACATGTATTCAAAAATCACATTAATATACCAAAATCTTACTGATGGGAATAAATTATTACTAATTCCATGAAAGTTGAATTGGCAGAATCTTATCAAAAAGCCTTCAAAATGTTTGTACTTTTCCATCTAGTAATTCTACTTCTGTGAATTTCTTCTGAAAAATAATTAGAGATATGCACAAAGATTTTAGGGCAGTGATTTTTATATCAGTATTCTTAGTCACATTATAAAAATATGAAAAATCATTGTTACAAGATCCATTAAATAAACCAAGATGTCTATGTGATTAAATTTTATGTGTCATAATCATGTTTTTCTGAGGGAAATATTTAATGATATAGAAAAACTAGGATGATATAAATTTGAGTAAAAGATATTGATTTACAAAATTATAGAGAATATTATCCCAACTGTGTATATGTGTGTGTGTTACAAGTGACTGTATTTTTATGTTAGTCTATATACTTCTCCCATTTTCTAAACCCATTAAAATTAACATCCTACTTCAATTAGGAGGAATAATGAGCATAAAATGTTAAATTGATAAATAAACAACAGTTCTATTGTTAAGAAATCAGTTCTGTGTTAAGAAAATCAGCTTTATTGTGCATTTTAACTGAGTTTTTAAATTAGTTCTAGCTTAAATGAATTTTGTAGCTTAAGAGAATATTAGAAAAAAAGACAATTGGGTGGTCTTAAATGATAAATTCTTTCATTCTTCCCACTCCTCAATTTCTAGACTCCATAAAGACCACTTGGGTTAGAATATATTATTTATGCAATAACACAATTTATTTTGTCACAACTTTATTTAACAACATTTCATATATCTTAATGATCTGCATTAGAATTTATATTTACCATACCATCATCACTTATTCATGTGCAAATCATTTCTTAAATCATTTCCTGTGTGGTTAGTAACTCCATGTGTTGCTGAACTTTTGCTAAGTTGTCACTAAGAGAACCATTTTTCACCAAGTATTTGGGAACAGTTTACTAATTAGATACCAACACGCACTCCTGTCCTTAACCCACTAACTTATGTTCCACCTGGAACAAGGATAAGTCTGAGATGCAAAGAAAAGTGAATCTTCTGGAATATTTTCAAATAGATTAAACATGTAGAAATGGTCCTTTAAGATAATAAAATTGATCCTCACTTGTGAAGGCAATATATACTAGACAAAATGTAAGGACTTCAAGTTAAATATTTTTCTTTACTCATCATTTAGTATCCATATAACCTTAAGTAACTTAATTAAACTTTCTGAGTCTTAATTGACTCATCCATGAGTAGGGATAATAATACCTCCTTCAATGAGCTGTTATGAAGATTAAATCTTATAAAAGCTGTAAAGTGTCTAACACAGTTATCTGCCACAGTGCACCTTCATCATTCTGAATTCTTAAACTAGTTATACTTGTGTAATTAGATTGGAAAAAAATGGTCAAAATGTTTGAATAATTGAAAATTTGTTTTTGGAATATTTGAGAACTTGATATTTAGATGAGTATCAATACTACATTACACTGGATGTTGTATAGAACTTTCCAGTTGGTTATAAAGTTTCATCATTTGTTTTTTGGAAGAAAAAAAGTGAGCATTGAAAAATGTGTACTGAAGGAAGCCAGATAGTAGATAAACAGGTCTCTTGGGCAAATTTCACAAAATGGTGTCACATCCTGACAGGGAAAAACAGGCTCTCCTGTAGTCTCCATGAAGCTTAGATGCTGCATCAGTATATTTCTTATCTCTCCATGCCATTTTTAATCATGTGAAATCTACAATATTGAGTTGTACTTTAGATCACAAAGTACAAAATAGAAAATATAAAATACAGACAACCCAGAAAGAGCAGAACCAGAGTCTTCCATAGTGAGATTCATCTTTTTTATAGGTTTCTGGAAAGTATGCTGTAAATTTTCCCAGTAACTAGCCACTGGAGTCATATTTCCAAGTAGTATGTACACAGAGAAAGGTAATGCATGGCAGTTAGAGTATACGTGAAGGATAACTATTTTGTTATCGCCCCACAGTAGAGTGTTTGCACTATGAGGTAATCAAATAGGTAGTACATTTGGGGGGTAATAGCAAGCAAGAACATTAGAACTTCAGACAGAATATCACTGATGCCATGATGTGTTTTACAGTGGAAAAAGTACAATAAGGTCATGCAGAAAGATAGCTAATTGGCCTCAGCAATGGGAACTGTCAGCTGATGAGCGAATGAGTGGAAGGAAGGTGATGTAGGTCAAATCAACAAAGGTTGTACTGCATTTCCATGTGATTTGCCCCTACCAAAGAAACTTTATCCCTCTCAAGGGCCTGATGCAAAAGTTACGCTTCAGAGCCAGACACAAAAGAAAAATGTGGCCTGAACCAAATTTTAGCTTTTCAGAAAAATGCCAAGATGCATCTTACCATAAGGGAAAGTTAGAAGACATTTCACATTTCAAAATATAAGTAGTGTGTAGATCCACCAAAAAATTGTTATCTGTGGGCTCAGTAATCTGTTAAGTAACTGGAGTGTTGTGTTATAATTGGAACCACATCGATGAGACCACTTGACACGTAATTACAATTCTTACAGTGGATTCTCTGCCATGTCTCCTGCCTACAAAGACGTTAATCTAACATTACTATATAACGTGCCATCCCTTTACCTTTTTCCTACACTGTTCTACTGCTTGGCAAATGTTAATCATTCTTCAAGACCCAGTTCATGTGTCATCTCTTCCATGAAGACTTCCTTTGACATCTGCAGGATGAATTAATCACCTTCCCTGTGTTTTATAACACCCACCTACACATGTCACTGTCTATATCTCCAATTTTACTGTAACTCTTCAAGGACCAGAATGACAATATTCATCAGTGCCAGCCCAATGCCTACATACTCTTTGACAAATACTGTGCTAAAGGATATTTAGTAATAAAAATTATTGTAAGTTTGAAATGGGCTATCAGATGATTAAGGGGGGGGGGGGGGAATTTTAAGAATGAGTTAGAATGATAGAGCTCCTCCAGACTCTTGTCAGGTTCTAGGCATCACTCTGACTTCCACCCTTTCTTTCTAGCCACCCTGGGAGGGTGTTCTGGCTCCAGGCCCTCTGCAGCCTCCAGTCATCTTGAGAAGTTGTAGGTGATAATGAGTGTGTCAGAAGACAGGAGAAGAGGAACGGATGGCCTGGGAAAGAGAAATAAGACAAATGGATGGGAGGAAGGTGATAGGAAGAACAAACCTTGGGATGAGAAATAAGTCCATCAACGTCTGCATTATTATTTCAGGTAAATCTAAATTAAACATAGCCAAATCCTATTAAAATGTTAGAATATACACTCTAGGAGATAAACAAAAGCAATGGAGATAAATAATTGCTATTTTTAGAAATAGGATGACGTGATATGTATTAACTCTTGCTTGTTCTTTCAGGAAATGCCTCCTGGCTTTTTCTGTAGTACCAACATAATGACTGATGACTTATATCCTTTCTTCTGAAGAACTGGTAAGTGGTGGAAAGTCCCTGAGATTTGGAGTCAATTGAGAATTTTATTTCTAACTTGAATATCAAATGATTTTAGGAAATTTCCCTATCTTTTCTCATCCTTACATGAAAAACCTTCACAGTGAGAAATTAATAATATCTAGCCTTCAGAGCTATGTGAGGAGTCGATGACATCTTAAGTGAAAGTAGCCTAGCAAAGTGCTGGCTTGTGTCCCAGACTCAACCTTGTCTGCCTTCCTCACTGCCCCCTTGCCTTTCTTTTTGTTTTTCTTCACTCTATCTATTGAGACATGTATGTATGGATAGATGTATTTATGTATGTATGTATGTATTTATTTATTTATTTCACTGGCTTGATATCTGAACATGATTCAGGAAAATGAATGAGTAAATGTGTTGTCTACCTAAGTACATGTACTAGATCTTAAAACTTTCTAAAACAAACTTGTTCAGGTTATATTATGAGAAAAAAAATTGGTGAAATTCATGAAATGAAGGTGAGCCTACAGAAGGATCTCAGTAAATATGTGTAATTGGGTTTTGATATGGTTTGGTTTAAACAAAACATCAGACATTTGAGGCATATAGAATTTCTGCTTATTGTTACTCATATAACTTTTATGTTGTTGGCTCTTAAGCAGTCCCTTATCAGCCATTTTGTTATTTACATATGTTGTTCAGATATTTTGCTTGGAAACCTCAGGTTTTAATGAAGTCTTTTAAACATTTCTAAGAATAAATATATAGTAATTTCCTGAAAAGAGTGCCACTTCCAAGTTCTGCACAGAAGAATTACAAATTGTTCCTTTCCCCCAGGTTTGACATGGTGGCACCATCTTTGTCTCCTTCCTCTCTTTTTCCCAGTTCTAATTCAATTCCTCTCTGCAATGGCTTCCTCTAATTCACCTTTTCTTTTCCAATCAATATCCACAATTAGCCTCAGCCATCACCACTTGTTTTTTTTTATATTTTTTCAAACATTTCTTCATTTGCATCACTTGCCAAATATTATTGGTTATTTATTATATGCCAGATACTGTTCTTGCTGTTGAGGAAGCAACAAAGAATAAGATAGACATGATTTCTGCAGTCATGGAATTGCACTAGAAGATCAGATTGTGGTAGAAGAAGGACATGAGATAATGCCAGCTGCTGATACATGCCATCAGAAAATGGGATAGGGAGCAGTTGAGGTGGGAGATGGTGAAGCTATATTGTATAGATGGAAAAGGAGAAGTCTTCAAGGACATGAGTTTAGAGCTGAGACCTGAAGAGACTCGGCCAGGAAGAAACCATGAGTCTAGTTGAGATTGGAGGTAAGAGATTTGTCCTTCTGGTTCTCTCTAATTACTATAACCTCAGGCTGCCTGGAAATCTTGCCTCCCTTTACTCTTCATGACTAATAGTGTCAACCCTGCCGCCACTACTACCTCCATATTCTTGTGGTTTCCTTACTCTGTACCCATACCTTAAAGTTACTCACTTTGTACATAAAATCTCCTCAAATTATCTTAATTTGAGCATACCATCTGTTACCTACTGGCTTCCTTACTGATACAGTAATTTGTACTAAAATGGCCTCAGGAAAGAGGCTCTCAAAATTGGATTCTGGTGTTGTGTTAGTCATATATTTCAGGAAGGCAGGATAACATCTTGCTGAGTGAGGGAGGAGGTAATGAGACATAGGTAGGACACAGGTAATCTATGGCATTGTGGTTACTGAAATAATCACTCGTGGTGGCATGAGATGGAATATAGATGGAGGGGAAAGCCCTGGGAAATCAAAGATCTGAGTCACTTGGTTTCTACCATGACAGTAGTGATTATGATACCGCCTAGATTCTCCTACCATACCTTAAGAATGTACATAGGAGAAAAGAACATAAGAAACAGGAATACAAATTAAGAACACATGTGGAGAAACACAAGGCCACTATGGCAGTTTCAAATAATTTCCTGTAATGGCAGGACACATATGGCTGAGGTCCAGCCCCTGAATCTGTTTGGAAAGTGTACAGAGTTGCAGGGCTATTTGAATCCTCAATCACACCATGTTTCTCATGCTAAGGCGAGAAGACCAGTGACAAAGGAATGGGACACTGGCCTATAGAATAAGATCATTTAAACATTTATGGATAGGGTTGAAACCTCACACCTCAAAGTATCCTCCTCCTATGGAGGGAGTCCTCCTGTGCCTAAAAACCTTTAACTGACACATCAGTTATCACTGGCAGAAGGCTAGGAAATTGGTAAAATTGGTGGTGAAAAGACCTCTTATTTTCAACATAAGCCCTGTGATCAACTACAGAGAGAGGAATGAGAGCAGCTATATTTGCTATGACTGAATTGTGTCCTTTCTCCATTACTTCCCTCTATGTGAAAGACTCAGGTTGTATCAAACATTTTAGGTTTTGTGTGAGAGTGTGACTGAACTGTCATTATCTAATGATAATGGGACTTTATACATCCCCTGTGTTAGGATCACAAGTTTTTACCCTTGTGTTACAGGACAAAGTGGGAGTTGAGGTATAATAGGTGTACACTGTGCCACTAATCTTCCATTTGTCTCTCCAGATCCACTCTATCCATCTCTACTCTCCTCGTTGCCTTGTAAGGCTGACCCAGATAGACTACATCCGTGGCTCCTGTGCAGCTTGACTTTCAGTTGTGTTTGGCCAGTGGGGATCCCAGGCAAGAGATTGGAGGGAGGAGATTGAAGTCGGAATACTTGTTCTTTCCTTATGAAGATACCATTAACTGTTGTGTTGATTGACATTGACTACTCTTCTTCAAGGTAGATACTGTGTATGGCTCTCTCTCCTTCTTGCCTCTAGCAACTCTACTCATTTTCTTGGGCTAAGGGACAGTGACAGCTCTGCTCCTGTTTCTAGCCTTATGGTTTCCACTGCCCTGTTGCCTGTGTCCACCCACACATTTATAATTAACGCCTTTTAAATAAATCCTCCACAATTATGTTAATTTGATTGTGTCCTCTGTTTCCTGTTAAGAACCTGACTAATGGAGCTGTATTACATATAAGATGATGTTGAGACTTAAACAAATGACAAGACTAATGGGCTGGGAGTTCTGTTTGTTTCCAGGTAATATTTTTGGCTTGTAATAGCTTCATCTTCTCAGTTAATAGTGTACCACTGACAATAAACTGGGCCTTGGCAATCCCTGCAACCAAATCCTACCATTTAATTCTTTATCTCTCAGGAAATAAAGGTGCCCTTCCAATTAGAATGAGATGGAAGTTAAGAAAAGCAGAGGATAATAAAGACAACAGGTAATGGCAGAGACATAGAAGTTGAAGTTGCACTTGCAAAAGCAATACAATAGACAGGGCAGTAGAATGATGGAATAAAGTATTATATATGAGCAATGATTGTGTTAGGCTGTCACTTCCCAAGGAAAACAAGTGGGAATAAGGTGATAGTGTATGTAATTATTGTCATGACCCCAACCCCCCATCTTGGGAGTTTTTGTTAGTTGCTCTAACATGGATATACATATAAATATTCTTCACCATAATTCTGTAAATATACAGAGATGCCAATTATTTCTGTAGTTATTATACAGAGATTGTCCAAGATTAAATAATCCAAACACAACAAAAGCACTTTTGTTCCCAGCAATGATGGACTAACTTTAGACCATCCTTCCATCTGAAAATAAGTATATAGTAACACAAAGAATATTAAAATATATTTGAAGCCACTGGAAATCTACCAAGGTGGTAAGTGAGGACTTCTGGTTCTGAGGGCCAAGAATCCAGACAACTGAGCTAGACATTTGGAGTCAATCATCCCTCAATTTGAAAGGAGTGGCTGAGATACTAGAAGCTATGCAGAGCTTTCAGGAGAATTATAGGGCTTAAAGAACAAAAGCTGGATTCAGGGCCAACAAAAAAAGAATGGCCCTAGGAAATACACTAGAATTTAAGTGGGAACTCAATTCCAACAGACTGTTTCCCAAGAGTTGGGTGAAGCAGAAACTGACAAGCCCTTCAAAGGAACAGATGTCCAACTCTCAAACACTTCAATTCCTGATTAGATCAAGATTGATACAATCACAGAACAGCCTAGAGAGTTTTAAATACATAGATACAGACTCACATATGTATGAACACATGATTTATGAAAATAATGGCACTGGAATGCAGTGGGTAAAGCATGACATTTTTAAATAAATGATGATGGGTTCATTGAATATCCACATGAGAAAAAAAAAATATTGACTCCTAACTATACCATTCCCTAAAATTAATCCCAGAGAAAAGAAAAGAGTGTAAATCTAAATGTGAAAAACAAAGCAAGAACATTTCTACAAGATAATTTAGGAAAGTATCTTTATAACTTTGAATTAAGATAAGGTTTCTTCAAATGCCCATAGGATGATGAAAGCAGAGGTTGGGTGATGCATTTACAAGCCAAGAAAAGGCAAGGGTTGTTGGCAAACATCAGAAGCTAGAAGCAACAAGGAAGGCTTCTCTTCTATGGGTCTCAAAGGGAACATGACCTTGCAAGCACCTTGATTTCAGACTTCTAGACTCCAGAACAGTGAGCAATAAGTTTCCATTGTTTTAAACTACCCAGTTTCTGGTTCTTTGTTACAGAAGTCCAAGGAACCTAATTTAAGGCCCAAAGGGGAAACAATCCAAATACCCATCAAGATTAAAATAGATAAATATATCATGTCATATTCACAAAACAACAAAATGAAAAGCTGCTACATACAAGAACAATCATAAATTTGAGGGAAAGAAGCCAAATACAAGGGAGTATACACTACATAATTTCATTTACTTAAAATTCAGAAACAGCCAAAATACGTCTATGGTGTTAAATGTCCAGATAGTGATTATATTAACAGATTAAAAAGGCTATAATATAATGATTAAGAAAGGACACCAGGGTGACCGACTTCTGATGCTCCATTTCTTAACCTGGATGATGATTATATGCATGTGTTCACTTTGTGATAACTCACTGTGTACTTTTTGATACATCTGTATATTTATGTTATATTTCAATCATTGGTTAGTAAATGAACTCATAGCATTTTTAAAATGTCATTCACTAAAGAAAAAAAAAAAAACCAAAAAGCTTGAAAAGGAGAAAAATAAATGGATATATTTATCTGATTCCAGAGAATTTTCCCCAGTGATGCTACAACTGATATTAAGCAATCATACTGTTTGAGTAACAGAAGACAGTAAGTTTGGGGTCAGAAATTAAGTCTTTAAATAGCTAGTCCATCCCAGATCATACTATACATAATTCCTACTCTTCAAACTAAACGAACGGCTCCAGTCTTCCACTCAGAGGATGTGGTTCTTGAATTGTGGTTTATCTAACTGAGCCTACATTCTAGAACATTTCTCACCAAAGAAAAACAGAGATTACAGCAGCTTGAATTTGAATTATTGAAATCACTCTTGAGTTTGGTAAAATGTGTCTCTAAATAAAATGGTTTGTAGATATAACTTAGCCCTGAAAAAATTAAGAGGTCCTCTGAAAGATTGTAAGGAGGGAAGTTCAGAGCATGTTGAAGGGATCAATTATTAGATTTGGTTAAGGGCACAGCATTTAGAGCCAACTTTCCTTGAGTTCTGGGAATCACTGTTGCACCACTCACTCTCAGTGTGAATTTAAGCAAACTACTTAATCTTTGACAGCATCTTAATATGAAAAAGCCTCCTAACAAAACTATCAAGTAGGTCATTTTATCTCTATTTTACAAAGGAAAAAATTTAGGCCAAGGCAGCTAAGTAAAGGCTAATTAGTTCACATAACAAAGTGTATTGACACAGTTGACACAGTTGAGATTTAATTCCGGATGTAATTTGAATCTGAAATGTGACGTCTGCATATTGTCTTGCCAGGTACAGCTCCAATATTACATCCTATGATATGCTTTCCCTTGATCACCCAAATCTAAACCCCCTAAGTACTGTGCAAATTTCTGTCATAGTACCTGTCTTGGTATTTTGTTATTTATCTCTGACCATCTGTGACAGATACTATAGACATCAACATCCTTCTGTGAACCCCAATAAACCAGGAGATCCTTCAGAGTAGAGACCTTTTATATCTGTATCCCCAGGGCGCAGCAGCATGCCTGCACAAAATAATTTTTAAAAAGATGGAAAAAACTGAATATACTTAGATGAATTATCAGGCATTTATGTATCAAAACATACATTCTATGAATCTGAAACATACATAACCCTTGTTATTACACTATGTTTCTAGGAGTTCCATGAACTAGTCCCTGATACGTGAAAATATTTTTATCTCTGGCAGGAATTTGATTATATGATACCTTCTGTTTCACATCAATAACTATTGACAGAAACAATTGGTCAAAATTATTACAAATTCTCAACAAATCCCAAAAACAAAATAGTCTATGGAGAACTATATGGTACACTTGCATATTAAAAAAAGATCATCTTCAGGGCGCCTGGGTGGCTCAGTTGTTAAGCGTCTGCCTTCGGCTCAGGTAATGATCCCAGGGTCCTGGGATAGAGTCCTACATCGGGCTCCCTGATCGGCAAGAAGCCCGCTTCTCCCTCTCCCACTCCCCCTGCTTGTGTTCCTGCTCTCACTATCTCTCTGTCCAATAAATAAATAAAATCTTTAAAAAATAAATAAATAAATACATAAATACATAAAAAAAGATCATCTTCAAAGCATGGGGAGAAGAGGAAATATATATTTTTAGGGGATTCCAGAAAGGGGTATGGCTTCTAATTTAGTCTGTTTATGAAGTAATCAAAGTTACCTTTTTGATGTCAGTTGTTTTAGGACTGTAAAGTGTTGCAAATATGAGGAAAAGTGTTTATATATTTGAGAGAAATGAAGAGACTGATTCTGGAATGCCAAATAGTTCTGCATTTTTAGTGGTTCCTAACCAATGCACTCACTTTGTTTTTAAATCTGTAATTTGGTTTCTTTATATCAAACTCTAATTTCCAGAATGATGAAAACAAACTTGGCACTGCTTTCTGTCTCTCAGCTCTCATCATTAGGATACAGAGCATGCCTCCAAATTTTCTGTAACTGCATACATGTTTGGTAATTCAATAGTCATTGAAACTATCCTAAAAGTTGAAAGATTTGGCAATTCTGGTCTAACGTGACACTTTCCCCATTTAGAGTTATACTGGATGGATAATTTAAAGTTTCATTTGAGCCCTGCACCAGAATTGTAGACTCTACAAAAGTGTAATGATAGGTTCACTGATCCAAACATTTCTAAATCACTTTTTTAGTCTTAAATCACTTTTTACTAATCAGCCAGTAACTCAAATGAATTTTAAATTTTATAAACATGAATAAGTCAACAAATTGTTAAGGGAATTAATTACCACTTACTAAATTTTGTACTATATAATAGTGTATAATAAAAATCATACTAAGGAAAGTACTCCAATTTTATCATCTTTAGATTCTTTGCTCTAAATTAATTAATAGTTACAAACCCTAGAGATAAAACAAAAGGAATCAAAGGTATTTACTTAATTGGCTGATTTGCCCTGAAAATGTTCTGTTCTTTCTGAATATATGTTTTTCTGTTGCTAAGAGATTGGATCTAAAAACAAAGACTGGGTCAAGTCAACTGAATATATTTATATAAGATATTTTTATAATACCTAAGTATTTTAACCACCTACTTGATGATGTGTACATGTGTATTTGGAATCTATTATAATGCCAGGAATTGTGGTATAATAATTACAAAAATCAAAACAAAACAACATAAGAATTGATCAGCTCTATTTAGTGGTGACCTAATTGAAAAAAACTTCTAAGAAGATCTTCATTAATCAACAAAAATCATTCCGAGAAAATAAAATTAAATAAAAGATTTTGAGATCACCTTAGTTATTACCATAAAAATCAGTAAATCCCAAACCTTCCCTTTTAGCAAAGTATCAGTCTTTGTTCAACTTTGAATATGCTGTTAATATTTAATATCTAATAACAATACAAGACATAGGGAGCAGGAAATTCATAACTTTCAGTTTAATTAACTAAAAGTTGCTGGAATCACTACTTTAATTAAGAAATCCAGATGGCTCCAGATTTCAGGCATAAAACGTGCTGCCACCTTGAGAGGTGTCATCTTGGGTAAGTTTCCTCTTTTAAAATCAACACAGATGTTCTCTAACAGAGAAAAATACCAGTGGAACATAACCAGTGACTTATGGGAAATTCAGTTTCTGAGAGGACATTCTATTAAGTTCCAGAGCACAGCCTTAATATTATTATCTGGCATATGGTTTAATTATTCAGGAACAATGATTTCTGATCACCCAAACATCTCAGTTTACTGACCTATTTTTTCAAGTGCATTTCAACACCGGAGTCTTATTCTCTTGAAATAGTAAGAGTACCCCTACAAGGACATTGATCCATTTCCTCCTCACAGTGTTTTGGAATGTGAAATTTGTTGATTATATTTCTCCAGAATTTATGTTAGATACTAAAGGGGAAAAGAAATTGAATCAGGCAGTCTTTCAGAATGAAGGCTGCAGACCCTAACATGTACTGATGTCTACAACCCACAAACCAATTCATAAAATACCAGGAGGAACCCACCCCCAACCCCTCACCCCCCAGAAAACGATCTCTAGCTTTCTAGCTGCTGGTTTATAGTTGTCATTGTTGTTTTGATAGTTTTGTTTTGTCTTCACTATAACCATCAGTGATCATTCTCCGAGTTTCAGAGGTGTCCCCAAGTTATCATGAAGACAACAGTAGTTCAAAAACAAAATTCTTGCCTTAGCTTTAACTCCATCTAATTCTGAGCTTCTGAATTTCTTGGTTTTGTCTTCTCTTTTGCCTCAATATTTATCCCTCAGACATGACAACAGGGCTGTTTCCCTGCTTTTCTCCCCAGTGTTCCCAAGGGCCCAGTGTGCACTTCCCAGTGTTTCTGTCTACAAGCTGCATCCCCTTCAGCAGGAGAATCCACCCCAGCATTGACCAATGCAACCTGCACCTTTCTTTACCTTTTCATGAGGGATGAGCAGGCAAGGGTCAGACCTCAGAGGGGTTCTGAAGACTTTTTATTTTCTTGTCATTTGAGTATTCTTCATTATTATATTTCCCCATCACAAAAGATGAATTGAACTTTTTTCCTGATCGAACTTCTTACACATTGAAATCATGATAGTTCATTTGGTAATGTTTTCTAAATAGGATCCTTTATAGGTTTAAAACAATTTAATTTTCTAGATCAAAAAGCTCCCTATAAAAACACTTACTTATTTCAAGTTATTTGAAATTATTTAGGGAGAAATAAAAATATGAACAAGAAAAATGGCATCCAGTGATAAGGGACACTATGTTATAGATAGCAGAAGTTGTAATACAACACAGTAAGATGAGGAATAGAAAGATCAATTTATTATATTCTAAGGCATTCAGGTGTTAGTCCTTCTTCTACTACTGAATACCTATGCATCCTTGAACAAATTATTTCATTATCTTTGGGCATTATTTTGTATCATTTTTAAAATGAGGAAGTAAGCTATTTCTAAAGCTTTCTTTTTAGTTTTGCCATTCTATAATTCTCAGAAACATTGTCTTATAGTCATAAGTATGAATATATTAGTATGATCCTCAAGATAGTGTGAACTAATTGCACCAGTTTCTAATACAGTGACAGGCACATTTTGTTGGCTAAAGTTAGATAAATGAAATTGGTTTCTAAAAATACAGAGGAACAACTGTAGGATATAAGTAATAAACATTCATTGGTAAATTTATTGATATCTTGACATATTTACGTACTAAAAATATAAGAAAGTTATTGTAGCTCTCAGGTCAGGCAAAAATTCATCCAGAGCATAATGAATCAGAAAATATGTAGCATTAGCTTCAGAGACTCTAGTCTCACCCGTATCCTTTTTTTTTATTCTTCTCGGTTCATTCCATGTCCTTGAAGTAACCAGGTCTCTGATACACTTATGAATTTTTACCCAATTAAGCTCTAGATGCAAAAAAATGACATGATAAAATCAATCATGTTATTATTCAAATATTAGTCCCATTTTCAAACATTAGATACCAGCTTAATGTACCCCTTCTTTAAGAGGTTTTGGATTTTAAGGGTGTCAAATATAACCTATGATGCAGGAATTCCACTCCTCCTTATATATTCTGAAGAAATAGAAATCTTAGGTAATAGAAGTCATATATTAAAATGTTCAAGGCGGGGTGCCTGGGTGGCTCAGTGGGTTAAGCATCTGACTTCAGCTCAAGTCATGATCTCAGGGTCCTGGGCTCCAGCCCTTCATCGGGCTCCTTGTTCAGCGGGGAGTCTGCTTGTCCCTCTCCCTCTGCTTTTGCTCTCTCTCTCTCTCTCTCAAATAAATAAAATCTTAAAAAAAAAAAAGTTTAAAATGTTCAAGGAGCCATTGTAATAGCCAGAAATTGGCAGCAACCCAGTTGGAAGAAATGAACAGATGGAAGGATAGTTGGAATATATTCACCCAGTGGAATACTAAGCAGAGGCAAAATAAATGAAGCAATAAATGACTTACAAATATAATAGAGGGTGAAATAAAAAAAGCAAGTTAAAAAAAGTTTTATGTAACATACTAATTATGTAGGATAAAATAATGTAAAACAATGTATTAAGACATAAACTACATATTTTATCACATATATAAAGGCAGATTCTAATTGGATATTACATTGTTTTATATGGTTTTAAACTTTACATAAATAGTACCATGGTCAAAATTTTTTTAACTTGCTTTTTAATTATATAGATAAATTAAGGGTGATAGAGACAGAGAGACAGAAAGAGAGAGAAAGATAAAGAGATGTTGATGACAGGTGGATATACAGACGGATAAATAGATAGATGATATAGAAGTAAAACTATGAAGAAATGCACATATGAGTGTTTCCCCTGGAGAAAGGGCAAGGGATTGGAAGCCAATATATTTCTGGTATGCCAACATCCTCAAATTGTTTTCTTTTTTTTGTGGTGGATCATGGGTCCATACCATTTTATCATTTTTAATATGTCTGAAATTTTCTCAATACATATAAGTTATCAAGATCTTTAAAAAATGATCTCTTGAGCAATTGCCATGAAGGAATTGAGGTGAGGGAGGTGCTTTCTGAATTCATACAGAGTTTGACATAAAGATTGAAGCTTTGGAATGCATGGCCAGTTTTGTTAGTGTTTTGCATAGTATTGGGTATATGATGGGTCAAGCAAACATTTACACATGAATACAAAACATCATAAATAACCTTTTCAATTAAAAAACTCACTTCAAGGCTGATATTAAACAAATGTAGTGCTGATACTCTTCGAAATGTATTAACTGATGTTTTTCCTATAAAATATATATCATTTTTAGTTGAAAAAATAAAGGTGGGGGCTTCCTGGGTGGCTCAGTCAGTTAAGCATCCCACTCTTGATCTCAGGCTCAGTTTAAGCCCTGCATTGGGTTCCATGCTGGCGGTGGAACCTACTTAAAAAAAATAAGGTGGCAATAAAGGCTTCACTGATTTAAATTTATTAGTATTCAGCATTACTAAATTGTATTAAGATATATTGTTACATATTGATTTTTTTCAGGGTCCCCCCCCCACATCATCAGTTGTATAGATAATGTTTCTTACTGATATTCAGGGATTTTAATTCATACAAAATGAAAATTATATTTATATCCTGAGTTTTTATTTTTTATTAAACTTGAGAGTTTATCTAGTCTATGCCTTGGATTTAATATCACTATATTTAATCAATGAATTTCTATATCTGTACTGATGTACCTCTAGATTCTCAAAGTATGGAATGAATAGAACATGTAGCACAATTCTGTACTAATAGCACTTTTTAATAAATACTCATGGATTGATTATAAATTTTGTGTCTTTGTGTTCTAATCAAATAAGATCTAATGCAATATAAATTACAACAATTTTAAAAATGTAATTTGTGTCAGGATGAAAGAAAACTAGAGTTTAAATAATAAATGTAACTTTCATAACATACCAAAAGGAAAAGTTCAGATTTTATTAGAGAGAAATGATTCAAACATTAAATCCTAGACAGCAGGAATGAAGCATGAATAGGTTAAGACATTTCTTCATCTTAAGGTGATAAAAAACAAATATATTTGGGATGAGATACAAAGGAAGGCTTTCCTTGTTACTCATACCATTCTATTTTCCTTTCCCTTGTTTTCTGGGCATGATCGGGAGAATCACAACATGAATTTCAACAGACGTAAAAACAGTATTAACCTGTGAAATAATGCTTGAAGGAAACTTGCTTGGGCAACAAATCTTATAGAAAAACATTAGAGGTTTTCAGTGAACTTAAGATCGGTTTGAACAAATAGTAGCAGCATGTGATGGCTCGTAAATGGCCAGCAATATCCTCAGCTGCATTAAGAGTTCTAGAGCATCACATTAATTGAATTTATCTGTTTGATAGTGGGGATAATGTATTAAGAAAAACCTGGAAAACTAGGCTATATTCACAAATCCAGAGGAGGGTGCTCATGAAAATGAGGGGATCCAGTCATTATAGCAGGGAACACACAAAGAAAATAAGTAAAATTTGAGATTTTGTGATATCTAGCTTAGAAAAGACTTGAGGTAATTATACCAACTATCTGCTAATATTTGAATGGCTGCCAGTGTACTTGTCCAGTCCAGCTTCACAAGCAAGTTCCTCAAAAGTTGGGTGGAAGTAATAGCCTTCAGCTCACAGTATGTGTATTAGATTCCATTTTTGTTCCAGTTCTTCATTCCTCAGTATAGCCACATTCTTTGTCATGTGATCTAACAGCTCCTATCACTAGAGGCGGAGTATATTTCCCTGATCCATTAATTTTGATCTTGTTTGGAGAATGGAATTTGAGTAACTATGACAATGAGCCAGTTGAGAGCCTGGACCTTTAGTGATGTTGCGTGCTTCTGTTCACCACTCTTGGTCTACCATTGCTATGAGATGTTGCCCACTGATCCAAGGAGGATGGAACCTGGGGATCCTAGACCCAATCTGAGAATTTGGAGCCAAACCCGATGGATCAGGATGGTCTCCAAGTTGACTGACTAACAGCTTTTAGTTTAATTTTTGTCTTCAATGAAGTTTTTCTGAGCTGTTCCTTTTGCTTGGTCTTCATAGTCACTTTGATTAATATACTAGTCATATACTGACTAGTAAAATGACTCTTTAGGAATTATCATTTTAAATAATGTGCAGTTGATTTTTTCATTGCATTCTCAGCATATTTATTAAGAGGCATTTGTAAAGACACACCCAAACCCTTTCCTTGAGCTACACCTTATCTTTGATTCCTTTCCCAACTAAATTATTGGCCCTTAACTTCTTCTTTAACCTCCCCTCTATTTCAAATGTGTTTCCAATGCCAATTATATTATATTATATATTAGCTAATATAAAAAACTATTAAAGACCAATGTTGATTCAAATTTAGGAGTAGACTGGTATAGACGCTTAAGTGCAGAACTTTACTTACCCATTTTCATTGTTATTTATGTTGATTGACAGTACCTTGCCTAATTACAACCAACTTGAACTAAATCCTAATAAAACAGAGTTGATTGTTTCAGAGTTAGGAAATCGCTGTATTCCATTAGAAGTTTTGCCTTGCTATACAAAAATGCATTGTATAAAGTAAGCAATTACAAGTGCTTTATATGTAGTACTTCATTTAAGACTCATGATGATATAATACATAGTATTTTCAACATTTTTTAGATGAAGAAACCAAGCCACTTTGAGATTAAATGTTTTGCCTAAATTCACCTAACTTGTAATGGGAAAACCAGGATTCAAATCTCTCCAGGCTGACACCAGAACTTTGCTCTTGGCCCAAAAATTCCAGTGCTTCTATAAATGAGATTTGATAGCTGTGTATACTCTTTTGTTCCATAACAATCTCAAGGCATAGCCTTGTCAATTAATTAGAATGAAACTGAAATCCATGACTGCTTTTAAAAGCATGTGGGTTGTCAGGAATGGAATAAAGCTCAGGGATGGTCTTGAGGACAGGATGAGAATGCTTTTGTACCCATTATTTGCATTTTTTAAAATGGCAAGCAATTAATTATTCATCTAAGGTCATGAAATAAGTAATAATATCAAAATATTTTCAGGGATTAACAACAACAACAAAAAGCATTCACCCATTTGCAATATTTCTTTTTCTGGCCAAGGTTGGAATTTAGTCTGTGTATATGAAATATGTTGACTTTAACAAGACTATCCCCATATTATTCATTTCAATGAGCTAAACTTGCACTGTCCTCATGAGTGATTTTTTATAAGATTAATCATTTAATGATAACATTTTTATGTAGACAAATATACTAAATGCTTAAGAAAAATTATGTCATTTGATCTTCACAAAACTGCTGAGAAAAACAATAATATTAATCCTTGTTATAATTAAGAGAGAAAGTTTAGAGAAATTAGGTAACTTATCCTAGAAAATACAACCTATAGGTATTGACCAGTTAGTATTCTTTTTTTTAAAGATTTTTAATTTATTTGACAGAGAGAGACACAGCGAGAGAGGGAACACAAGCAGGGGGAGTGGGAGAGGGAGAAGCAGGCTTCCTGCCGAGCAGGGAGCCAGACGTGGGGCTCAATCCCAGGACCCTGGGATCATGACCTGAGCCGAAGGCAGACGCTTAACGACTGAGCCACCCAGGCACCCCTGGCCAGTTAGTATTCTAACAGAGGTTAGAAACAGAGGTTTCTTAACCAACATGGCAGGTGCCTGGGTGGCCCAGTGGGTTAAGCATCTGACTCTTGATTTCGGCTCGGGTCATGGGATCCAGCCCTGCATTGGGCTCCATGCTTAGCATGGGTCTGCTTGGCATTCTCTCTCTTCTCCCTGTGCCCCTCCCCCTACTCATGCGTGCGTTCTCTCTCTCTCTCTCAAATAAAGAAATAAAATCTTAAAAAAAAAAATATCACACGGAACTGTATTTTTTCCCTCACAACTGAGATTCCACATGGGACAAGTCTACCCAAAGCCAGGAGGCAGACAGGCATGTTTTCAGTTCTTCCTTACCTACTTTACTACCACTTCCAGTCTCACCAGGACCTTCATGTTGCCTGGTGAAATATCTATTCTCAGCACTCTTCTCTTCCTCCCACCTTCCATGAAATCTCCTTTTGTGGCTTGTTTTCTTTTTGATTCTCTAACTTTAATATAATAGTTTTGCTTTTTAATAAACACTTACTTATGGTGAAGTTGAGAGGGGAGGCACCAAACCACATCCCTGAGACACTTCACGTTAGGACAGCGGCCATTTGATGGAAATCATCAGAAGTCAAAACTGTATTTGAAAAGTCCAGGAAGAATTCTGTGCTCAAGCTCATCAGATTTAACATCAGTTTTCAAATAAAAAATCTAACAATTCATGAAGGGGGCGAAATTGGTGGTGGAGATGAACCATGAGAGACTATGGACTCTGAGAAACAAACTGAGGGTTCTGAGGGGGGGTATGGGTTAGCCTGGTGATGGGTAATAAAGAGGGCACATACTGAATGGAGCACTGGGTGTTATGCACAAACAATGAATCATGGAACACTACATCAAAAACTAATGATGTAATGTATGGTGATTAACATAACATAATAAAAAAATATATAACATTTCAAACATTATAGAAAAACAACCACCAGCTTCTCCCACTTGGAGAAGGAACATAGACCTGAGCTATGCTTTACTAGAGGGCAGATCTGAGGCCAGTTTTGAAAGCCAAAAGGAGGTCAGAAGTAAGGATAGAGGGAAGGTGATCTGGGAGACTGGAGGTATCCAAGCTCAGGCTGAGTAATCAGATGAGATCTTGTAAAAAGGATTTCTGCTTTAGCAAGCAAGTTGGTCTAGAGGACTTTCAAATATATGACATGTATCTCTATGAAAACAGTTAAATTTAAATTCATTTAATTATGAAGGTATATATGCTTCTGGAAAATTATGAAAAGAAATAAGTGCTGGGGTGCCTGGTGGGCTCAATCAGAAGAGCATGCAACTCATGATCTTGGGGTCATGAGTTTGAGCCCTGCACATTGGGGGTAAAGATTAGCTAAATAAATAAATATTGAAAAAAGAAGTGGTTTTAAGACATTTTAAAGAAAGAAGTGGTTAGAAGAATGTTTGGATACATGTCTTTTTGGCCTGTTAAATTCCAAGTTTTATTTGCCAATCAGACCTTCTGAGGCTTTTCATCAAGATTTATATAATCACACAACAGATATTTAAGGCAGACATGAAGACAGCACTCAGCCAGCATGAGTGAGGTGGTGACTCTGCAGACTGGTGGCCAACAGAACAGGAGACTCTGACTTGAGAAAACGAATTCAATAGGACAGATGAAGGTTCATGCCCCAAGGTGTGGCTAGTAATAAACAAATAACCAGCCATTTTGTTAGAATAGGAAGTGTATGAACACTAAAGACCTAGATCCTGGGGCACCTGGGTGTCCCAGTCGGTTAAACGTCTGCCTACAGCTCAGATCATGATCCCGGGGTCCTGGGATTGAGCCTTGAAGTCCAGGCTCCCTGCTCAGTGGGGAGTCTGCTTCTCTCTCTTTCTCTGCCAACCCCCCAACCCCGGCTTGTTCTCTCTCTCTCTCTCAAATAAATAAATAAAATCTTTTTTTTTTAAAGACCTAGATCCTAAGAATGTGAAGTCTTAGAAATTTTGAAAATATTGTAAAGGCTGTAGTTAGCATGGACTTTGCAATCTGAGTTCAATATTTTGGAATAAGACTAATGCAACTATGGGTCCAGGCATGGTGGAAACACCCAGGGCCAGTGCCTGTAGAGTTATCAAAAGCCTGGAACAAAAATGGACGAATAACAAAGCTGTGACCTCTGATGGTCTCTGGTATGCTGGGGAGTCAATGGTTTTGCTATAGGCTGGAGAAGCAGAGCTCTGCCAAGATTGACCATGACATCTGGAAATTTCTTATTTAAACATGCCCTCAAATGCCCTCCTCTCCTACACTGTACCTTGGACTTTCTGTTTTCCTTTGTCTGTTGCAGCCAGAGTGAATACTATAGTAAAAGTCCACATGATCATTCCCCAAATGGTAAGAACAAAGAAACCTATTTCCATTTAACGTGTTTTCTAAACACTTGTAGTCTCTGAGGGGGAAACAAATAAGCCAACAAAAAGCACCACCCTTTATTTATGGCATTTGGCTATTGAGATGTTAAGAGCACTGCTTCCTTTTCCCTCAACACTTTCCTGCATTGTCTCAGTCCATCAATTTGTTCTTGGTCTTTTGAAGATAAACTCTAATTTAACTCGAATAGCCATGAAGTACCTGTTTTATTTTTTTTCTCTACTAGTATATTACCTGTCTGCATGATGGCTTTAAATGCAAAGAGCTGGACCAGGGGGACAGATGTCCTTTCCATACATAGCAATTTGAGCTTAACGAGAAGCCTCTCATTGGAGGACAAGATCATTCACAAAAGGTCCCTTACCTTCCGTGTTTGCCCAAAATAAAAGAAACTGAACTTGAACAGTAAATTTATAAGGTACATTCATGTAACTATCAAATCATGTAAAAAATATTTAACTGAATGAAACAGACACTTAAAAAGATGCAGGTTAATCTCAAGAAGATAAAAACCCATTCTCAGAGCATAACCTTCATGTTACCTCCAGGATAAATGCTGACCATATACATGGGACCAAAACCATCTCTTAAAAATGAAGGATGATTAAATACAAAGGAAAACACATACACATACACACACACCTTTCTCTAAAGGTAACTTCAACATAATCTTATTTTCTGATGTATGAGAATGTTTTAGAACATCTTCCCCAGACTTACTAATGACCTGTTAATGAACTGACACAGACTGTACTTATGTAAATTATGGAGTTGTTGAACCCAGAGTTGAAGTTTGGTATGTTTCAAGGATATGAAATCAATCATTCTCATATTCATAACTGTCATCTGTCTGCCCTTCATATCCATGCTATTTCATAGTCCTTCCACCTTAATGAGTCTCATAGGTGACTCTGAAACCCTGGACATTCCTAGACTCAATTAAATGATTTTCTCTATGCACTGGTGTCTGAGCTCAAACAGTTTTCCCTAGGGCAGTTATTTGTGGTTAAAAAGGCCAGCTGTGCAGATCATTGTGGTTAGTGAAAACCAAGGCTGAAAGTGAGGAGAAGGAGGGGCTGCTCTATTGACTATAGCTTCTGAGAATAGAGATGATAGCTGGTACAACCTACCAGAGAGAAGATGTGAGGGTAAGGTAGGGGTAGAATCATACAAGGAGGTCCTAAAGTTCCAGATGTCTACTCAAATTAGTCAACCACTCAAGGAGTATTCCATGAGCACCCAAAACTGAGTCATGAGGCAAATTGTATGTCATATGCTCAGTCCCCTATCCTGGAGAGAGTCTAAAAGGTGAAAATTAGTCTTCCCTGAAATGTCCCTTTGGAAAATATAAGCTGATTTTAAAATTAATGTGACATACAAAGTCAAAAAATTTTTTTTTCTCTCTGTTCTGCTTTAATTAAACCATTGTAATAAGACTAGAAACAGTATAAAGAATGACTTCTATGCTAAAAGGTTAAAAAAGAGGGGCTATTTGACCAAAAGGAAGAGTATAGGATGACATACTTATTTTCAAGTACTGTCTAAAAATATTTACCAGGGAGCCTCAAATACCTGGAATAAATCCAAACTATAGGTTAAAATACTATTCTGTATTGTTCAGTTTGTCTGATCCATCCATAACCCACCATATGATGGTCTATAAAGGCAGTCAAAAGCATTCCAGAACTTGCTAATACCTGACTTGGCCATTTCAATCCTTCAATTCCTCACAGACCCTAATTTTTGCTTCTTTCCTTTCCCTCTCTTTCTCTCTTTCCCTCCCTCTCCCTTCCACTCTCCCTCTCTCTTCTTTTCCTTCCTCTCTCTCCCCCTTTTCCTCTCTCCCCTTCTTCCTGTCCTTTCAGAATTGTGTGTGAATAATATTTCAATTCATTTTTTTGATGGGACAATAGAAGAAGAGCTGATGAATATAGATTAAGAGAAAAAGTAAAAGTGAGACAGTAGACCTACCAAGAAATAGTAAAAAGGAATACTTTTAAAACGTTCTGATGCCCCACCAATCAACAGTGGAGTCACCGCCTACTGTCCCCCAGGTCTAACCCACCTCCACCCACCCCTCTGGGTTTACTCCCCCAGTCTTCAAAACAAGGCTTCTTTATTGCTCCTAGAGTTTATACTCACTAGTTATCTCTACACAGACTTTCATCCTCTTTATAAAGCTTTGAAGTAAAGGACCATTTAGGAATTTTTTTTTTAAAGATTTTATTTATTTATTTGAGAGCGAGAATGAGAGACAGAGAGCATGAGAGGGAGGAGGGTCAGAGGGAGAAGCAGACTCCCTGCCGAGCAGGGAGCCCGATGCGGGACTCGATCCCGGGACTCCAGGATCATGACCTGAGCCGAAGGCAGTCGCTTAACCAACTGAGCCACCCAGGCGCCCCGGACCATTTAGGAATTTTATAATTTTATAGGAACTTACTAATTTGAGGATAGCCCATCTTCCTATGGAAGTAAAGAAAGATTCTCTCTCTCTCTCTCTCTCTCTCTCTCTCCCTCAAATAAATAAATTAATTTAAAAAGGTGGCATGCCTGGGTGGCACCGTCAGTTGAGCATCTGATCTTTGGGTTCAGCTCAGTTTGTGATCTCAGGGTTGTGAGATCAAGCCCTGCATAGGGCTTCATGATGAGCAGGGAGTCTGCTTTAAAAAAAAAGACTCTTTCTCCCTCTCCCTCTGCCTGTCCCCTGCTGCGTGCTCTCTGTCTCTCTCTCTCAGATGAATAAATAAGTGTTTAAGAAAGATGCTGGTGCCCAGAGAGCACAGTCACTTCCAGCCCAGGGGAAATGTGGTATGAAGTTACACATTCACCAAAGCCATTGAAGGACTCACAGTCACGGACCTTCCAGGCTTTGCTACCCCGATTTTCTCCCACTACATGATCAAGTTGACAAATCAGAAGCCACAAACGATGAGGAAACATGGGGTTTTTATGTGAAAGATGGCAGTCAAAATAAGAGCCAGTTGGCTGATAGAATGCTAAAGAAAAAAGACAAAGGTGATGTTTCTGAATTATTAAAGTGCTGATTCCAGCATCCATAATACAGGCACACTGCAAAGATATTGCCAGTTCCATTCCAGATCCCGGCAATAAAGCAAATATCACGACATAACAAATCAGATGAATGTTTTGGTTTCCCAGTGCATGTGAGAGTTATGTTTACACTATACTATAGTCTCCTAAGTGTACATTGGCATTATGTCTAAAAAACAAAGCAATGTACATAACTTCATTAAAAATACTTTACTGCTAGAAAATGCTAACCATTATCTGAGCTTTTACTGAGTCAAAAGCTTTTTGCCGGTGGATGGTCTTGCCTCCATGTTGATGGCTGCTGACTGAGTCATGGTTGCTGAAGCCTGGGCTGGCTGTGGCAATTTCTTAAAATAAAACAACAGTGAAGTTTGCCACATCTATTGACTGTTCCTTCCAAAAACAATTTTTTCTTTTTTTTTTTTAAGATTTTACTTATTTATTTGAGAGAGAGAGAGAGCATGAGTGATGGGGAGTCAGAGGGAGAAGCAGGCTCCCTGTTGAGCAAGAAGCCAGACTCAGGGCTCAATCCCAGGACCTGGAGATCATGCCCTGAACCAAACGCAGACACTTAACCCACTGAACGTGCCCCAAAATGATTTCTCTATAGCAGGTGATGCTGTAGCATTTTACCCACAGTAGAATTTTTTGGAGTCAGTCCTCTCCAACCCTGACACTATCAACTGAGTTTATGTCATATTCTAAATCCTTTTTGTCATTTCAACAATCTTCACAGCATCATCACCAGGGGTAGATTCCATCTCAAGAAACCACTTTCTTTTCTCATCCATAAGAAGCATCTTTACCCATTCAAGTTTTATCATGAGATTACAATTCAGTCACATCTTCAGGCTCTACTTCTCATGTGTGCTATTTCTACCACATCTGCAATCAACACACACACACACACACACATTTATCAGTAAATTCGCTGTCTTATATGGGTGCAGTGTGGGGCGTCCCAAAACAATTACAATAATAATATTGAAGATCACTGACCACAGGTCACCATAACAAATATTATAATAATAATGAAAATGTTTGAAATATTGTGAGAACTACCAAAATGTGACACAGAAACCCACACTGACTTGCTTGACACGGGTTGCCACACTTTCCTTCTGAAAAAATGCCACATCTGCAAAGTGCAATTAAATGAAAAACAATAAATCAAGGTATGCATGTACGGTTTTCCATGCTTCTTCTATCATTTACTAGCTGTATGACTCTGGACAATTCACTTGATCATTTTATGCATCAATTTCCTAATCTGTGAATGAGATTAACAGGGCCAAGTTTATTCTTGTGTTGTGAAGATTAAATAATAAAAAGTACCTGAAACTTTGGCATATAGTTAGGTTAATATCAATGCTATCAATTTTTATTTTCCCATATGAAGCTATTAAACATGAAAATACATTGAAAGGTTCTGAGTGTATCATTTTATTTCAGCTCAATAAAATAGTTTATGATCATAATAATGGTCCTGGGTACCAAGAGCATATTAAACCATGGTCTGTACCCATGGTTTAATAGAGTAGGACAGATATAATTACTTTAGAAACTATTTTAAAAATAGTGTCTCGGGCACCTGGGTGGCTCTGTCAGTTAAGCATCTGCCTTCGGCTCAGGTCATGATCCCAGGGTCCTGGGATTAAGTCCCACATGAAAGCAATGTGGCCCGGTCAAGGAAACGCAATGTCTTGGCAAAGGTCGAACCTAGAGTTCCCGGATGTGGGGGTAGTATGGATATCTGCTTCACGCTCCGGTCTTTATGAGCAGCCAGACTGCACTGAGATTTGCTTCAAGGTGCAGACAAAAGACCAATCAAGAGTAAGAGCTACCTCTTGTTTCCTCCTAATGTGTTTCTATTCACCCACATTGACTACGTTGATTCCTTAATGCTGGTATTGTTTGTTTTGTTTTGCTTTTTCCTGTTTTTGTTTCTTGCTTGAATTCCCCATGGGTGTCCAAAATCTTGGATGCCCACTCAGAACTTGAATGATTCTGGGGTCTCCCTTCAAGATATCCTTTTCCAGTTTATTGCCTTCCCCACTAGATTCTGAGCTAGTAAGTACTCCATGTGTAATTTAGAGATCGTTATGTCTCATTTTCTAGTTCTACATAAATCCTATCGGCTAGGTCAAGTTCATGTTAGGGGGTATGAGGCAGGTGAAAAAGAGAGCTGTACTTGTCAGGAAACATATGATGGAGCCCTTGTATTTTGAAACATCAAGAGTCAATCATTCTCATTCAGGAAGTAATTTAAACCAAGCTAAATAATACTGAGTTCTGTAATCTAGCAAGCTATCCTTCAGAAGGCACAGAACTCCTCTAGGGACTGAAGGAAAAGAAGTGAATGTCAGTGTCATCTTCCATTCCCATTTACGCCTGTTCCCTTCTTAGATAAGATTTGATAGGGAAAAAAAAAATTAGCTGCAAGGAATCTTAGAGGTGAAGAAATGAATAACGGCGAGAGTTTAGCATTTGGATTATATAATCTGTAGAGACATCCTCTCGATTAAGGAGAATTTGGAGGCTCTATAATTTGTAGCGTGAGAAAAGTCCCCATCCCGAGGAATTCCATACCTTCATGGGGGCAGAGTCTGAGCTGTCCCCGCATTGCAGCATCCATGCTGTGCCTTTGGCAGTAAGGTTTTTATGGAAACCACTATGAGGTTAGCGCAGCTAAGCTCATCACCTACTGAGTTCATTTTACAGCTCCATGTTCAGGAATACCTGACTAAAAATATTCAGGAGAGGAAAAATAAATAACTATCAAACTAGCCTCCAAAGGCTGCTTATATATTCCCCGCCCCCCCCAAAGTTCGTCCTAGCATTATTCTGACTTCTTTGAAAGCTTGATGGAATTTGGCAAGCTTGTACTTTCTTCAGGTATGTATATTAAAGAGAGAAACAGACAAAGACAGGCAGAGACAGAGAGAATTTGGAAGCAAAAGAAGGAAGAGAACTATTTTTTCTCTCCAAGCAAAATATGAAGTTCTTCCTGAGAATGAAACTATGGGCAGCTGGTAATTATCCTATCATTGACAAGTTCCAAGAGCTACTTAGCCTTAGTTGATATTCCAGTAATTAAAACAAACCAAGTTGAAGGCTACCTTGTCACAAAGTTCCACAAATTTGCTTTTTGTTTGCTTTTTATTACTATACTCATGCTTGTCAGGAATACATTTTCTCTCATTACTCCTTGAGGGATGGCAGTTAAAAAGGAACAGATTATGAAAAACTTCATCTGGTGGCCAACTGCAGCTTGCCATTTAATCATCTAGAGTGCCCACGCTAATTTTAATAATAATTAAGCCTCAAGGTTTGCTCATATCAATTAGTTTACTATCATTACAGGTAAATGGAACATAAATTCATTCTTCTCAACAACATTCCTACTCTCTGGGCCTGCGCTTTATACTTCCTCACGTATTTGGAAATAACAAATTTCAGGTGTCACTAGAGAGAAGAGTTGAGAGAAAAAGCCAGAAGAGCTCTACCAAAGTGCTCATGGTAACCAAGGCAAAGAAAAACTAATTTCAAATATTCTGCTGCTTTTTTATATTGTTGAGGACAGAGGACCAGGGAGAAGGAACTCTACAATTCATCTTGCTGGGACAGTGCTGTACTCTTTCTCCATCCCAGCTGCATGTCCCTTGCCACGGCCATCTCTAACAGCCCTTCGTGAGAGGCGCACGGGGGAAGGAGGCTAGTGTTTGCATTTGAGATCATACTCGCGAGAAAACAGGGAAGAGGACCAACAACTGCAGGAAAGAAAGAAGAAAACACAGTGAGAACACAGGAGGCACTCAAATGGAGACTGAGCATAAGCACATCTAGAAATGTTAGACATCTTGGAAGGGGTACCAGACTGAAAATAAAATGGAGAAAATCTGAGTTTTTTTAATTAAAAATTAAAGTCGGCGTGATCTTAAAAAGTTAGAGAGCTCAGGCATTGGAATTACAAATGTAAAATTCAAAAATGTAGAAGCATGCCCGGGAAAATTAGGAAATTCAGAAAACTGTTGCCTTTGGAAATACATAAAACCTTTCATCTTCCTTCTCGTTTTCCATATTTTTCAAAATTTTATGTAGTGAGCAATAATTATTTCATAATAAAAGTATATAAAAAGGGCACCTGGGTGGCCCAGTCAGTTAAGTATCTGACTCTTGATCTCAGCTCAGGTCTTGATCTTGGGTTGTGAGTTCAAGTTCTGCGTTAGGCTCCATGCTTGGCATGGAGCCTACTTCAAAAATAAAGAAAAGAAGAGAAATAAAGAATATAAAAAATATAAACCTTTCTTGAATTGCACTGTGATACTATTAAAATATAATTAACCCGATGCTTTGCTACACAACAAAACATCTTCATTTATATAAATCCCCAAGAAAAAAACACAAAACATGAATACACATAAGTCTTCCCATTACGTGACTTCCTCATTTTAGCAGGCCAACCTGGAAAGTTCCATAACTTCCCTCACTCTCTGAGTATCTAGTTCCTCAACTTGGAGAGGAAATGACAATAATAATGAAAGATCTGGAAACATCCCTGCCAAGGCCAGCTCCCTGGAGGAAGCAAACGAATGCTATCAAAGCGAGCAATTCTATTTTTCTCTTCTTGTTTCTCAGGTGGTTTGACATTTAAAATAGCTAAACATCTGTGGGCAAGAGTTGTGCTATTCATATCATCTGAGAATAGGAAGGACAAGAGCAGGTGAAGGACAAATGTAAGGACAGGCACTGAACACCACAAAATTAAAAAAATACAAATGATAAGTGAAGGCATATGAGAAATCTATTAATAAAATAAACACATTAAAAAACCTTAGTGGGAGGCAGAAATAAGTGTGATTTGGGGGCAGTGTTGTTGTTGTGTAGTTTTTGCTGAACTAAATCTAATTCTACAAACCAACCTCCCTCTTGTTATGTGAGAACCTTCAGTGAGCCCTATCTGCCTCAAGCTTTCACAGAAGTGAGTTGAACCTCCAGGCTTTGTCCCTCCAGCTGGCTGCAAAAGTAATCCTGAGCATCTCTGTAGCCATCCTCGAGAGATACGCAGGAGCACTTGGAGCCTCCTATCTCTGCCCAGGAATTAGAATGTATGCTTAGGGATTCCTGGGTACAGCTGCTGTTCTTACTCTCTCACAGCTCCAGAAACTGCCTTCCCTGATCCTTACAACCTGCCTGACCCTCTAAGGAGTTTTCCCCACACCTAACCTCATTCCTGCTGGAACTTCTGTACATTCATCCAGACCTGTCTGGACTCAGGAATTCTGTTCCAAACTATGGTCTCCAAGTTCATTCCTGCCCTACTGTTGAATAATTCTTAGTAAGATCTGGAGGAAGGAAAAAAAAATATTTGTATTCTTTTGGAAAGTTGGTGTAGCCTGTAAGGGGAGACCAAGGTAGAGGACTGCAATGAGGAAAATAAAACAAATATATATATATTTTGTTGTTGTTGTTTTATTTTATACACACACACACACAACAACAACAACAACAACAAAACAGTCATGGTTTGAAAGGAAGAATCCTGGCTGGCTTTTTTTTTTCCTCCCAAAGAATTCCACACCAGTTTCCTTTTTAAAGTATTATATTTTAAATCTAAAATGCAATCCAAGTAGCTGAATCCTCCTTGTCCTAAAATTTTACCAGAAATCCTTAAGAAGCAAATGTGAACTCATTTGAAATTAAGGACAGATTTATTCATTTCTTTTCTTTCTTTTTCTTTTTTCTTTTTTCTTTTTTTTCAAAGTAGGCTCCATCCTTTAGAAAACTTAGTTCTTACCTTGATAGTCTTGGGTTTGGAGTTTGGAGTTTAACATTCTATTTATTTTCTCCCATTTGAAAAATAAAGTCCTTTAAAAAATGCATCCCTCCTAACCTTCTACCAAGCAACCAAACTTTTGTTTTATGTAATAAATCTGGAAACATTCTGCTAATGGCCATTACAATAACATCAGATTGATAGAAAAACAATCACAAAAAATGTAAACTCCTTTTGCACAACTTCCAGTTTTCTTTATTCCTCTCTAGAACACAAACAGATATTCAGAACCTAGATCTGTGACCCACTGTGAAGCACTTCAGAAAGAATGCAAAATAGTATTTTACTAAAGCCAACCCCACTCCTACAGCATTATAAATCAATTCTAAACAGATATTTCCTTCAATGAGTATGAAAAGACTATGGACAATTTCTCCACCCAGGGAAAGAATTTCTCCACATAGGAAAGATAATGCGAAGAATTATTTGAATTATCTGCTTTTTTAAAAAAGGTATTTGCAGGAGGATTCAGAAGAAAACATTAGAAAATATCATATTTGTGCCCTGAAATAGAACCAAAGGATATAGCCTCCATGATATTAGTTCAAATAGATGTGAGGAAGGGGGAATCATTGGATAGGAAGAGATTCTAAAGCACAAAAGGAACAAAACTATTTTTGAAAAGAGATGTTGAAAAAGCTAAATTATATAGAATATCCAAATAACTAATTAAAGGACAAATTTGAAATATTTCTAAAAGATTTTTTTCTTTATTTGAGAGAGAGAGAGAGCACAAGCAGGGGGTAGGGGCAGAGGAAGAGGGAGAAGCAGACTCCCTGCTAAGCAGGGAGCCTGACATGGGGCTCGACTCCGGCCCGGAGATCACCACCTGAGCCAAAGGCAGATGCTTAACCTACTGAGCCACCCAGGCGTCCTGAAATTTTTATGTAACCCATGAAATGACAAAGAATTCTAAATATGAAGGAATATAATACATATAGAGAACAGATACTAGAGTTCAGAACAGTTGATACTAAGTATTTCTTATAAGAAGTTTCAAAATAATAAATGCTCATTGAATCCTAGATAAAACTAATAAAAGGGATGGTTGTCTAGTGATATTATGGTAGAGATGTAAGATGCTTATATATAGTGACTCACCAGCTTATAGAAAAGAAAAATGAAGATGATTTTAACCCTGTCCTTGATACATTACAAAGGAATATTAGCTGCAGAGATTTGAAGGAAACATGTGATATATTTTGAATTAGGACTCAATCAAACTTTAGTTATTACAGAGGATGAACAAAAACTTTATAAACAGAAATAAACCAAAATGCAACTCTTAAATACCATTTTTGTGTTAAATAAGAGAACAATAATTCAGAGGGCTTTTAGTTAATAGAAGAAATAAATAGAGGGGCGCCTGGGTGGCTCAGTCAGTTAAGCATCGGACTTTTGATTTCAGTTCAGGTTTTGACCTCAAGGTCTTGAGATCAAGCCCCCGAGTTGGGCTCCATGCTTAGCACAGTCAGCATGTCCTTCTCCCTCTGCTTCCCCTGCTCACATGTGCTCTCTCTCACTACTCTTTCTCTTTATCTCTCCCTCTCTAAAAATAAATAAATAAATATTTAAAAGAAATAACTAGAAATTTTTAAAATAGCCAAAAAGCAAAGAAATATAAAAATATGTTAAAGTAATTGTTATGACCTAACTTAATTTAATCAGACTTCTAAGTTCATTTATTAAAAGGGCCTATTCAATAAGACAATTTTTTTAAAGAAAAAGAGGGTGGGGAGGGAAAAGAGAAAGTCAATGTTAATCTGCTTCTACAAAAACATATTTAAATGCTTGTACTGTGCAGGTAGTGGGCCTATGGCAGATGAGCAGACCACTTCTGCAGGCTAAGAATAGAAAGAAGACTCCCAGTTCAGGAACCAACTTTTTTTCCTTTTCTTTTCTCCCTGGTAAAATTCCACTAAAATTATATTAAAATGCATTTCTTAATGAAAATATCTAAAGGAGATGGATCCCAAGTGCACAAGGTACTTAAATAAGTTTATAGCAGAACAAAAGGGAATAGAAGCCTTGTGAATGACATGGAAATAAAGCAGTAATCTGACAAGGACAATATTCCCTGCAGAATCCCTGGAGGCTTGGGCAGGTCTAATGTGGGAATGGAGTGAGAAGAAAGGGTATGAGTTCATTCAAAGTTGGTCTGGTTAGTCACTGTGCCAGTTGCCTCCCTACACTAACTTACACCTTCTCTGCTCACCTTGTCCTCGATTCCTAAATATATTTTATTCTGGGTAAAACCTTAGCTTCCAAAAAGGCAGAAGCACTTACTCTGAAGATAATTTGACAGTTTAGATGTATGGCAATTATTACCAACAGGTTGATTCTCCATCAAATTTCATTCTAATAAAAGTATTTCATATATAAAAAATTAAAGAAACATATTGCTCACTTACTAATAATAAATAATGCTCTTAAAATAACTTTTCAAGTCAACACAAGATTAAAACATAATTAAAAATCCAAAATCAAAGGAACCATAGTGTAAGAGGATGGCTGATGAGCACTGAAACCTCTGAATGATATACTTAATTTCAAACAATTGTTATAACAAGTCAGAGCAGGCTATCTGTGGGGTAGGTGTGGGAGGCCCAAATTTTAGTGACTTAATACAATATAAATTTGTTTCTGGCTCACAAACAGTTAAATGCAAAGTGACTGGTGAGTGACCATCACTCACTCAGAGGCCCTTGGCCTTTTGTAGGTTTCAACACTAATGGGGAAATAGGGAATAAAGGAAAATGAAGAATTTTAATCCTTTAGAAAGTTTGGATGATTCTTACCATGATGACCTTTGGTTTGGAGTTTCTATTAGTAGATTTGACTGATTTATTAATGGATTTGACTAATTCTACTTAAAATAAGTAATTAAATGGCTTTCTTGATAATGTGAATAAAAATTTCTGAATATTTGATTTGAAGTAAAAAGCTGGGCATAAAACTCCAGTGTGAAGCAGCACATATTACTGATGAGAATTAATACATTATTATCATTTGCTTTTATTATTTAAAGAAGTCTTAAAATTACTATCTTCCTATTTTCAATTGATGATTAGAAAAAAAAATAGACTTAAATAGCCAATAACAAAATTTTAAGAGTATTCAAACTTTTCAAGACACTATAGGAAAAATACATGTAAAATAGTACAAGTGAGAGACAATAAAATATAAACCAAAAATTTAAAAAAAGAATAGCATTATGAATTAACATCAATTGATTAACATTAGAAAATGCTAAAAATGAATGCTCAGAATTCTAAAACCTAAAATGCATGAAACAAATAATTCAAAGGAAAACCCATCAAATAAACCCCAAATTAATTTATTCTTAGAATTAAAAAAAAATGGAACAGTGATGGATAAATATCAAATATAGGATTAAAAGAAGTTTGAAAACAAAAGCAATCCTAGTGTCTGCTTCCATTTACAATAAAACTCAAAATCAGGCAAGCGATAGTTAGAAGTCAGGATGGCAGTAACATGTTGGAGGGCAGTCACTAGAGGTACCATCCAAGTGGGTGCTTCTGTCTTCTGAGAGTATTCGGTTTCTTTGTCTGGATACTTGGTTACATAGGTATGCACACTTCATTAATGCTTACTGATATTGAGTCTTACCAGTCTCATGATGACAAAATCACTTGTATCTATGTATGTTACACTTCCATAAAATATTTTTTAAAGGCAAATATATTAGTTATAGAAACAACTCATAAAGTATTCATGAATTACCATAAACATTACCAAAGCTGTTTAGGACCTAGGAATAAATCTACAAAATTTTGCTAAATAAAAATGACAGACTTGAATAATTGAGAAGACAGATATTCCCTGGCTGTGGTGATTAGATCAGGTTCATCAGATCAGAGTGAAATATGGCATTTTCTTTCAGGGGATGTAGGGAGAAGACCTGACCCTTTCCAGTTGATGTGTGAACAGATAGGAGGCCCTTTTATCAACATTAGTGGAACAGAAAGGAGATTAAAACTAAGACAATGGCTGAGAAACAGGCCAGAGCCTTGATCAAATCATGCTAGTTCACTTTTCCTTTGTATCATTTCTGTCATATAAATTAATAAGCATCCTTATTGGAACACTTCTCTCCCCCAATCTGTGTCTGATAGTTATGGATACCAAGAACCCATGGGAAAGTACACTTAGTTCCTGCCCATGCTGCCCTCAGGCATTTACATCCTATCAACGATTATGGATTGAATAATTTATGTCCCCTCAAAATTCATACATTGAAACCATACCACTCCCAACTCCCCCACCCCCCATGTGATGGTATTAGAAGATGGAACCTTTGAGAGATAATCAGGATTAGACGAGGTCCTGAGGATGAAGCCCTCATAAATGGGATTAGTACGCTTAAAAGAGTTATGAGAGACTTGCTTCCTTTTTCTGCTCTCTGCCATACAGCAGGTCCTGCCTGAAATATAAACGACCTCCAAGATTGTTACACAAATGAATTAGGTCTCCAAGAGAAGTAATGGAGAAATAGTACTTAAGATCATGATTCTTATTTTGAAAGATCCTTTCCCTGGGCTCTATAATACATGGCCTCTATTCAGATTACAAAGAAGGGCTCAATAGTTTTAGTCAGTTTCTTTGTTTCACATAATAATAGCTTGACTACAACATTATCATCTATGAAAAGAAGGATCTCCCTCTGGGCAGCTGAGAAATAATTCTTGAAAGATAATGTTTGATCATGAAACAATAGAGTTAAGGTTAAAGCCAATAATTCCCCAACACCAATATTTAAATGTAGTGTAAATTGTCAGACCTCTTTCTTTTCATCCTTTTCAGTAGGAGTGAGCATGCAGGTGTTAGAGTATTGAAGAAAAGCTGCAGGGTTTTAAGGGGCACAAAATAATCAGTTGAAATAATAAAAGAAAGCCAATTAAATGGGTGCTATGACTATAAACAAATGATGAGGGTTATTCTTATTTAATGAATTTAATTCACAGGGTTACAAAAATATATCATCTCAAAAATATCCCGAAGCACTAATTTAACTCTCTCAGTTGACAGCCATATCTCTCCTGTTAGTGGTCAACTAGTTTATATTCAAATACCTCCACTGATGAGGTCACATTATCTCTTGAGACACTGCATTTTCTTTCTGGCCAAATCTAATTACAAGAAAGTTCTTTGAAATTTATAACAGAATTTTTTCATCCTGTAAGATTCAAACATGCATCTGATCTTTACCCCTGTGAATCACAAAAAGCAAAGCTAATGACTCTTCTGTACAACAGTTCCCAAATGTCATTTGCAAAACAATCTTCTAAAATGTGCATTATTCTTATTTTATATTTAAGTACACTAAACCTTATAGAAGTAAAAAAAAAACTTATGAACTCTATGTATCCAGGAATTATCATGTAGACGCTGGAGCCTAGAAATACCACAATTGTTATAGGTGAGTGCATTCTAAATGTGATCCAAAAGGTAACAAATTTAAAGACCTTTGATTTCTCTTCGCCCATTGTGTCTTAGTTGTATTATGAACATGTGTTATTTGCCAGGCACTGTGGCAGTGCTGGGAATTTCCATGGAGACTCTAATATGCACATAGAGAAGGATATATACAATTGCATGGATAGAGATGTAAACTGTTGTGAGAGGAATTTAAGAAAAATAAGTGGCTCAGAAGGGCATATAATATGATAAGGTGGCCTCTGGGGAGCTCAGGCTCTATTGGAGTAGATCTTGTTTAAAGGACAGTAAGTTCATATTGTTTGGAAATGAGAGGTGAAGGCAGAGAAATGCACGCTAGGGTCTCTTAAGCACTGTTGATAAAGACATTGGGCTTTAGAACAAAAGGAATCCACTGATTTTTTTGAATGTGGTTGGATGATAAAGACTTTGGTTTTCAGGACAACATGAATCTATTATTTGAGTGGGGTTGGGTGACAGGATTATATTTACATATCCAAAGGATCCCTACTGTCAGCTGGCCATTTTCATGGGTTTTTTTTTGTTGTTGTTGTTGGTTTATTTTGTTTTGTTGGCTTGCACTCTGGGGTGGGGCCAATTATCTGTAAAGATGGAAAACAGGCAGAACTGAAATAAAGAAAACATTTATTTGGGGTCTGAGAATTGAAATTCAGGAAGCACAGATTTGGGTAGCAACCTGAATTCTGTCCCACTATGAAGCAAAAGCCAGGGATTTTTTAAAGACTAAAAGGGAGTGCTTGTATATGTTATTTACAAAGAATTTTGATTGGTGTTGGTGGAAGAAAACTGATCTTGGCTAAACATAATTGGTTGCTAAGGTTATCACTAAGCAAAAATCCATTATTGCAGCATAGTGCAGGTGTTTGTGTAGAGAGTCCTTGGAGTATTTGTGGTTTGGCCCAGTTCCGAAGTTCATGGTTCCACTCAGTGAGGACCTGTGTAAGGCCACCTCCTTAATGGCCTCCCAGCGCCATTTAAAATGCATGAGAGAAGTGACTCCATTTTACTTCACCTTTCACAGTATTAACAAGCCCTACAGGTAATTCTGATGCCTGCTAATATTTGAGAACCACTGAAGGAGGTTTTTATTTAGAACATTTGTTTCCCCGATCCTGACTGCACATTAGAATCACGTGGGGGCTTGCTGAGTTTACTTTAAAAAACAAGTAAACAAACAAAACCCCCAAAAACCTAAACCTATTTAATTGGTCTGGTGTGAAACCTGGGCATCAGTACATTTTAAAACTGATTTTAAAGTGTAAACATCTTTGAAAACCACTGGGTTAGGAATTAAACTCTTGTTGATCCTGAAAGGATTTCCTAAGACTGGGAAGACAAATGGTGATAAATTGTGGGAACTGCTTCTGGTTTCCATTCAGATTTTTGGGATTGGGATGTGGTTGGACTTCAGAGGAGGGTCTTAATTCCAGGGCACTCAATGAAAGTACTACAAACCTTGACAGTAGCCAAGAATATTCCCAGTGGCTAACGCTATAGAAGAACTGAACCTTTTGAGATTTTCTGCATTGGAATGCTGAGAGCCCTGTAGGGTGTGAAGATGAGGGAGGGGGTGTTATCAAAAAAAAAACAGGAGCAGCAGAGGTGAGTCTAGCCAAAGGTGTACACTAATGATCAGGCCCTTCCCCTATTCTGACACTATACACCTTGAGATACTCATATAGTCTAATTAAGACAAGGGAAACTCCAATCTCAGGTGGAATTAAATAACCCATGCACAAAAAGCCTAGTTCTCTGGCATCTAAAATCAAGGTCCAGAAAATAAATTCTATGGTTTATAGTTTAATAGGCTCTGTTTGCCAATTTACAGAGAATGAGAATAAGTTCAAACTCTTGACTGAGAAGTGATCTTTAATATGTTGCAAATGATTAAAATATAACTAGTTGCTTAATTGTAAGACCTGAAACTATAACATTCCTAAAACAAAATGTGGGTGGTCAGCTCCTTGACATTGGTCTTGGCAATGGTTTTTTGGATTTGACACCAAAAGCAAAATTAATAAAAGCAAAAATAAACAGGTGGGACTACATCTAATTAAAAAGCTTCTGCACAGCAAAGGAAACCATCAATAATATGAAAAGTCAAACTACTGAAAGGGAGAAAATATTTGCAAATCATATATCTGATAAGGGGTTGATAACCAAAATATATAAAGACAACTTGATAGCAAAAAAGCAAGCAATTCACTTTAAAAATGGGCAGAGGATATGAATAGACATTTTTCCAAAGAAGACATACAGATGGCCAACAGACATATGAGAAAATGCTCAACATTGTTAATCATCAGGGAAATGCAAATCAAGACCGCAAATGAGGTATCACTTCTCACCTGTTAGAATGGCTACTATCAAAAAGACACATGCTACTGGGGATGTGGAGAAAAGGAAACCCATGTGCACATTTGGTGGGAATGTAAATTGGTGCAGCCACTATGGAAAACAGTATGGAGGTTCCTTAAAATATTAAAAATAGAACTATCACATGATCCAACAATTCCATTTTTATGTATTTATCTGAAGAAAAGAAAAACAATGCAAAAAGACAGCTGCTCCCCCATGTTCATTGCAGCATTATTTACAGTAGCCAAGATATGGAAACCCCTTAAATGTCCATTGACGGATGAGTGGATAAAAAAATCTGATATACATCTAATGGAGTATTATTCGGCTATAAAAAAGAATGAAATCTTGCTGTTTGCGACAACATGGATGGGTAATGGTGTGAGAAAGTCATAGAAAAAGAAATACTGTGTGATCTCACTTATATGTAGAATCTAAACAAAACAAAACAGTAAGCTCATAGATATGGAGAACAGATCAGTGATTGATTGCCAGAGGCTAGAGTCATACCTGAAAAAGGCTAAGGAGCCACATTACCAACCATGTTATCATATAAGAATGAATACAAATATGTATAAATGTATACAAATGCAAAAATGTAATCATTTTCTATGTAAAAGACTAATATTGGGGTGCTGGGGTAGCTCAGATGGTTGAGCACCCGACTCTTGGTTTTGGCTCTGGTTATGATCTAATGGTTGTGAGATGGAGCCCAGTGTTGGGCTCCCCACTCAGTGGGGAGTCTGCTTGGGATTCTTTCCCTCAGCCCCTCCACCCTCTTCTCTCAAATGAATAAATAAATCTAAAAAAAAAAAAAAGAAAAGACTAATACTTTACTACTGATTTGACTTCCCCAAGAAATAAAGTGATTCCAGATGGAAGAGATGGGGTGCTGGAGACATGAGCACAGAAACTGACAAAACATGATTAATTTTTAAAACCCATAAACAATTATGTAACATAGTCGAAAGGGATAAAACAAAACTTACAAAATGCTAAGATGCAGGACAGGGAGTGAAGCCTTTCCATGCATAAACTGTTAAGATCTTCATCATTGTCAGGAGGAAAATAGATATAGCAATGGACTTATTTGAACAAATTTATTACATATGTACCTTAAAAATAAGTGTAATCACAGAAACTAAAGAAATACCACTAATAGCAAAGAAGTCAGAAGGAAAGAGAGGGAATAGAGAAAAAATGTCTCAATAAAAGAAGGCAGAGGAAGCATTAAAAGAATAAACAGAGAATACAAAATAAATGAGTAGAGCATTTATTTCTGTATTAGTAAATACATTACATGTACATAGATTGTTGAGTTAGACAAAAAGAGAATAATAAAAATAACATTATGTGCTTACCATATACTCATCTAAAGTAAAACCACACAAAAACATACATCAATAAGAAGATGGAAAACTATATATATTAACTAAATACCAATTATAAAAACAAAGATTTGGGATCATAATATGAATATCAGAAAGAATGTAAATTAAAGTAAAAAACACTACTAAGATTTAAGATAATCCCTGTAAAACAATAAAGAGAACAATTTATCAAGAGGACATGAAAATCTATATAGTCCTGAATGATATAACAAACTTTCGAGAAGAATTTTAAAGTCCCATAATGATAGTAGAGAAGTTTTTTTTAAAGATTTTTATTATTTATTTGTGAGAGAGAGAGGGTGCCCATGAGTGGGGGGAGGGGCAGAGGGAGAGAAAGAAGCAGACTCCCCGCTGAGCAGGGAGCCCGAAGCGGGGCTCGATCCCAGGACCCTGAGATCATGACCTGAGCCGAAAGTAGACCCTTAACCAACTGAACCATGCAGATGCCCCATAGTAGAGAATTTTAAATATATTTTCACAATAAACATATAGATCAAGAAAGAAAATTGAGGATTAAAAAGTGCTAAACGGTAATAAACTAGCATAATCTAAAATACAGAGCAGACTTCATATAAGACAGATTGTATGGCTTTGCTCCACGTTTTGCACTTATATCCACTGAAATAAGTATTTGCTAAATTTAAAGGAGTTCTCTCAAATATATTGAAATTTTCTTGTCTTGTGCCATTTTTCTTTATTTGATTTGAATGCATATACTCTTTGGGAATTAATTCAACTTTATTTTACTGAAATATAACAAAGGCATTTCCCACTTAACATGAACAATTTGTTCTGGATGAAAATACTAACTGAAAGCCTATTTGCCATTATTTTAAATGGAGAAACTCATAGTGCATTAAAAGTGGAACTCCTAACAATTTCTAAAATATCACTAAAATACAGAAAACGTATTTGTATGTGTTTGTGTGTGTGTGTGTGTGTGCTTAAAAGCTTACTTTTCTTCTGTCTTTATAACTTTCTTTAACACATATTTTGGGGATTCATTTGAACACTGGGTATTTAGCAAAAGCTCAATAAAAAATAAAAAGCACTATGGAAAGGAGATCAGGACAAATACCATAGCAGAGTGCCTCTCACAAAAACTGATACTGTGATCCCTCTCTTAGTACCATAAACATCCAAATACAATCTCCTTTTATTGACATCCAATTCAGGATCCTTATGGGTGATTCTGATGTTCTTTTCTCCTCGTCCTTTGGAATGTTACTCAAATCTTTTCCAAGCTCTTTATTCTCTTAAAGCTTTACATTGAAAATATGGGCATACATAACACTTCTTTTCTGGATAAAGTGTTTAAGTTCTATAAAGTTCAGATTTTAACAACCAGAGGTGTTCCACAGGCATGCATTAAACAGGTGATATGTGATAAAGTGACATGCCCTTAGTGCTGTTTACAAATACAGTACAACTTATATCATATTGTATGTAATTTACTCAACAGTATGTTTTTTGATATTAACTGCTGCTAAGTTTTTCGGTTTAAGGTTGCATATTTTATTAAGGGATCAGTAGACTATTGTAGCATATTTGTATTTTCTACATTTGAGGCACATGCAAAACTTATCTCCTATCTGATTCTAATTTAGAGAAATGGTTTTCACACCAACCAAATGTCTTTTCAATAAAACCACTTTAAAATCACCACTGGGTGATTGGTGAAACAATACGAATTTTTTTAAAAAGTCCTTATAAAATTGACTTACATGCCTGCAAAACATTTTCTTCCAGTCTTTTTCTATGCATTTAAGATATGCATATATCAAAAGCATTGATGTAGTCTTTATATTTAAATGTGGCAGGGTAAACATGCACCTGTGTCTCTGCTCCTTCCATTAATTCCCATGGAAGGACAGCAGAGGAATCAAATCAGCAAGGACATGAGGACTGAGGAGGAGAGGATGATGGTGAATGAAAAATGTCAAAAAAGGGCACCTGGGTGGCTCAGTTAGTTAAGCGACTGCCTTCAGCTCAGGTCATGATCCCGGAGTCCCGGGATTGAGTCCCGCATCGGGCTCCCTGCTCAGCAGGGAGTCCTGCTTCTCCCTCTGACTGTCCCCCCCTCATGCTCTCTCTCTCTCATTCTCTCTCTCAAATAAATAAATAAAATCTTTAAAAAAAAACACTTAAAAAAAAAGAAAAATGTCAAAAAAAGTTTTAGAAGATGAAAATTGGTTGCATAAATAGCATCAAACTACACTTTAGCTTTTTCACTCAGTAAAGTGCTGTGTCAGGATTTACAGCTAATCTGTGGTATTTCCTCTAGCCCTAGGGATGCCAGAGAATTTGACCCTGAGTTAAATCCTCTTCAAAAGACCAAGTAAGGGAAGTATAGGAATATTCTGTCTCCAAGATAAATGAAGGTCCTGTTGAGTTTGCTTTGTACCAGACTCAGCTCCTGTACCTGCCTGTCGAGATTATTTATTAAGTAACCTATTATTGATGAGTAACCTGAAATTGATAAATAAGCCATAATTGAGGAGTAACGTGCAATTGATGAGATGCAGTTTCCCCAAGGAATGAGCGCTAGTCAAGTACCCCTGAGAGTGCTCCTGACTAATGAGGTGTAGAGAAAGACACCACTGAGGACGGCTTTCTTCAGCCTCATCTCACATGACTACTTGGATCCAATGGGGAATGACTGGGACATTTGCAATCTGCTCCTGGGAATCACAAGACATCTGCTAGCTCTTGCTATGCATTATCTTCTGCCGGTCCTATACTCTTTTTTAAATGAAGTAAATTTGGTCTTGGGTGAATGCCATAGTGTCTTCTAAATTTTTTTGTTAATAGCAACCTAAAACCATTGTTGCTCACCAAGCAGAATTAATGTTAAAGGGTAAAAGAAGGAAGAGAGAGCAGAGAGGCAAATCTGTGCCCTAAAACACCGGAAAGTCCAAGGAATTGGAAACACGGCCTTTGGGAGTAATGACAAAAGAAGGCTTGCCTAAAAAGCTTTTAAAGGAGTATGTATATCCCCATACTTAATGATTTTACTACTTTATGGCAGGCAACCATGCTTTTCCTACCCAAGAGAAGGGTTCCCTTTTTGGATGCATGAATTTTGTTTATATAAAAACAATGTCTCTCCCCTGGAATGCAAAAAGAAAGCAGAGACAGAGAGTTTCAAGAGGTCTTGGACCCTGGCATATACCAGAGACAACAACTGAGAGGAAAAGTAAGTCACCATATTGAAAACAGGGCATTTGTGTAAAATCTTACACCCAATTATGTACTCTAATTTTCCTTCTTAGCTCCAGAAATGTAGATTTAGAGATTATACTGGAGATTGAAGGATAGACAAAGCACCTATGTTTCTTGATATTTGAATTTCCTCCAACAAAAACCATATCCCATGTGATTATCTCACTCTGCGCCAACAGTTGATGAGCCCTGTCCATGCATACACTGTCTAGTCACGCTCACATTAGAACGGACAGCATTTGTCAGATATTTGAAAAATGCTTTAAAAAAGAACAGAGACTTCCCCCCCCAAAGAGAGAGAGAAAGAGAGAGAGAGGATGCTAGTCAATGGAAAGAAGGAACAGTGAAGAAGAGGTGGTCATGAGGTCTAGGAAATGGGGATGGGTGCTAGCAAAACCAAGAGGAGAAGGAAATCCCCAGATGGATGGGGAGTAATATGCTGAGATAAATGCTCTGCATCTGGCATAGAGAACAAGCAGTACCCTCTGGAGGAAAAGACAAGAGAGAACCTAAGGATAGAAGTTTTCAAGGAAAACAGACAAATGGTGCTGATAATTTGCCTGGTGTACTTAATGATATTAGGGTGAACATTTTAGTTGAGAGCCTGGAGATAAATTAGTGATAATTAAAAAGAAAAGGCAGCCAACAATATAATTACTTAATTATTAACTTGAGGAAAAAGACAAAGTTAATCAAAGTAAATTTCAGCTGTAACATTAATATAGTGGTATGACAAAGACAGTAATATTGATTTAATGAAAACTGTAATATAGCAATAGTGGAAGGCCAAGAGATGGGTATTTATTATTTGTGGAAGGGTGCATGGAGCTCAGTCCTAATATTCTATAGTAGAAAGCCCATAGATAAAGCTATGATCTTATTATTTGGGAATATGGAAGTAAATACAACAGAAGTAACTACACGAGTTAAAAATGGTGGCTTGTAGGGGTGGGGCATAGAGATGGGAGGAGTAAGGAGTGAGAAAAATGATCCCTTTTTTCCATTAGATGCCTTTTGATATTACCTTATTTTTTAATATGCTCATGTGATAAAAAAATAAGAAATTAAAAAATCAAATTTCTAAAAACTGAATACTTCCTATAATACACCCTTCAGAGATAACACTTATTAACCATTTGCTGTAAATTCTTCCCCCTGTTCAGATCTAAGTCCAGTTCATCACTTAGTGCCCTTAGGCTAGTTTTAAAATAGTTTCCTTATGTGAAGTTAATTAGTAAATATACAGTTGGGGGAGGTCATGGAGAGGACGAGACCACTGGTTGACCTGCCAGCTGGATCTGGGCCATCCGAGGCTCCTCACCCCCTTCTTGTCCTTAGATGTACGCCCTATCTACTAGTCCCAAGCTAGCAGCCATTTCAAGGACAAAGCCTGGAGAGAGCAACTCGTTGCTAAGACCATCTGGACAGTATACATGACTGAATCCAGTTAAAGTCTCTTAAAACTTTTAAGATTTGGCAAGCAGGTGTGGGGGATCTACTTGTCTTGCAGCCACCCCAAACAAGCTTCATATGCAAATTCCCTTGCTTATTTTTTTAAAACATTTTATTTATTTATTTGTTAGAGGCAGGCAGAGGGAGGAGTCTCCCCATGCAGGACTCCATCCCAGGACCCTGGGATCATGACCCGGGCCGAAGGCAGATGCTTAACCAACTGGGCCACCCAGGCATCCTCCCAAATTCCTTGCTTATTAAACCTGCCACCTGTCAATCTGGAGTGGTCTGCTTGTCTTCCATCTCTCTCTGCCCTCTGAGTGTGGAGGTCAATTTGTGAAATGACACACATCTCATGGGGTTGTTATGAACGGCCAAAAAGATCATACCTATAAAATACTTTGCATAGTGCTTAGAATGTCTCATTTTTATCTTCACAGAGATTATAGGTTTATTGTGATTTTATAACTTCTGATATGGGATCTTATAAAATGTACCAGTTTGCTCTTTGTTTTCATTTAACTAAATATGTAAGGTACACATCTTCTCTGTCAGTATACATAGGTCAAGTTTTTTCAACCCTGATGCTACTGGCCATTTGGGTGGGATCATTCTTTGCTGTTGGAGGCTGTCCCGTGTACTATAGGATGTCTGATAGCACCTCTGGGCTCTACCCACTAGGCACCAGTAGCAGGATTTCCATTCCCCACCTGCAATAACCAATAATGTTCCCAGACATTACCAATGTCTTCTGGGGACAAAAATCACCCTCTTGTTGAGAAACACTGATATATATTTCTTATTTTCTTCACTGGCGATAGTTTCTTCCTAGAGAAGTACCAAGATTTATTTAACTACCCCCTGAGCAGTGGATATTTGATTAGTTTCTTATTTTCAATATTATAAAAAATGCTCAATGAAGATTCTCGGTTTCAAATTTATAGTCAAAATGTTGTGGTAAACATTATTGTATGCAAATATTTGGCTATGTCTCATATCATATCCTGGAAATAAGATAGTAGGGCATGCACAATTAAGATTTATAAGTTTAAATTTAAATTGTAAAAGTTATAGTGACTTTACAAATGCATAAATAGAAATATATATGAATGCATACATATTACATATATAATTTCATTATCCCTAAAATCATCAGGATTCTTTTTTTTTTAATTTTTTTAATTCTTATGTTAATCCCCATACATTACATCATTAGTTTTAGATGAAGTGTTCCATGATTCATTGTTTGTGCATAACACCCAGTGCTCCATGCAGACTGTGCCCTCCTCAATACCCACCACCAGGCTAACCCATCCTCCCACCCCCCTCCCCTCTAGAACGCTGTTTGTTTTTCAGAGTCCATCGTCTCTCATGGTTCGTCTACCCCTCCGATTTCCCCCGCTTCATTCGCCCCCTCCCGCTACCTTCTTGTTCTTCTTTTTTTTTTTTCTTAACATATATTGCATTATTTGTTTCAGAGGTACAGATCTGAGATTCAACAGTCTTGCACAATTCACAGCGCTTACCAGAGCACATATCCTCCCCAGTGTCTATCACCCAGTCACCACATCCTCCCACCCCACCCCCCACTCCAGCAACCCTCAGTTTGTTTCCTGAGATTAAGAATTCCTCATATCAGTGAGATCATATGATACATGTCTTTCTCTGTTTGACTTATTTCACTCAACATAATACCCTCCAGTTCCATCCACATCGTTGCAAATGGCAAGATCTCATTCTTTCTGATGGCTGCGTAATATTCCATTGTATATATATATACCACATCTTCTTTATCCATTCATCTGTCGATGGACATCTTGGCTCTTTCCACAGTTTGGCTATTGTGGACATTGCTGCTATAAACATCGGGGTGCACGTACCCCTTCGGATCCCTACTTTTGTATCTTTGGGGTAAATACCCAGTAGTGCAATTGCTGGATCATATGGTAGCTCTATTTTCAACTTTTTGAGGAACCTCCATACAGTTTTCCAGAGTGGCTGCACCAGCTTGCATTCCCACCAACAGTGTAGGGGGGTTCCCCTTTCTCCGCATCCCCGCCAACATCTGTCGTTTCCTGACTTGTTAATTTTAGCCATTCTGACTGGTGTGAGGTGGTATCTCATTGAGGTTTTGATTTGGATTTCCCTGATGCCGAGCGATATTGAGCACTTTTTCATGTGTCTGTTGGCCATTTGGATGTCTTCTTTGGAAAAATGTCTGTTCATGTCTTCTGCCCATTTCTTGATTGGATTCTTTGTTCTTTGGGTGTTGAGTTTGCTGAGTTCTTTATAGATTTTGGATACTAGCCCTTTATCTGATATGTCATTTGCAAATATCTTCTCCCATTCTGTTGGTTGTCTTTTGGTTTTGTTGACTGTTTCCTTTGCTTTGCAAAAGCTTTTTATCTTGATGAAGTCCCAATAGTTCATTTTTGCCCTTGCTTCCCTTGCCTTTGGCGATGTTTCTAGGAAGAAGTTGCTTCGGCTGAGGTCGAAGAGGTTGCTGCCCGTGTTCTCCTTTAGGATGTTGATGGACTCCTGTCTCACATTGAGGTCTTTCAACCATTTTGAGTCTATTTTTGTGTGTGGTGTAAGGAAATGGTCCAGTTTCATTCTTCTGCATGTGGCTATCCAATTTTCCCAACACCATTTGTTGAAGAGACTGTCTTTATTCCATTGGACATTCTTTCCTGCTTTGTCAAAGATGAGCTGACCATAGAGTTGAGGGTCCGTTTCTGGGCTCTCTATTCTGTTCCATTGATCTATGTGTCTGTTTTTGTGCCAGTACCATGCTGTCTTGATGATGACAGCTTTGTAATAGAGCTGGAAGTCCGGAATTGTGATGCCGCCGGCTTTGCTTTTCTTTTTCAACATTCCTCTGGCTATGCGGGGTCTTTTCTGGTTCCATACAAATTTTAGGATTATTTGTTCCATTTCTTTGAAAAAAGTGGATGGTATTTTGATGGAGATTGCATTGAATGTGTAGATTGCTCTAGGTAGCATTGACATCTTCACAATATTTGTTCTTCCAATCCATGAGCATGGAACGTTTTTCCATTTCTTTGTGTCTTCCTCAATTTCTTTCATGAGTATTTTATAGTTTTCTGAGTACAGATCCTTTGTCTCTTTGGTTAGATTTATTCCTAGGTATCTGATGGTTTTGGGTGCAATTGTAAATGGCATCGACTCCTTAATTTCTCTTTCTTCTGTCTTGTTGTTGGTGTATAGGAATGCCACTGACTTCTGTGCATTAATTTTATATCCTGCCACTTTACTGAATTGCTGTATGAGTTCTAGCAGTTTTGGGGTGGAGTCTTTTGGGTTTTCCACATAAAGTATCATATCATCTGCAAAGAGTGAGAGTTTGACTTCTTCTTTGCTGATTTGGATGCCTTTGATTTCTTTTTGTTGTCTGATTGCTGTGGCTAGGACTTC